>NW_009911726.1:0-53320 GCF_000696875.1 Nestor notabilis
CCGAGCCACACAGCTTGGTGTCGCCTTCTAGACAGCAATTTCACAGTGTAGTGTGTATTCTTGCTATTTGTTAATCAGTACAATAGGCTATGATTTAAAGAGGAAATTAATTAATGAAATTGCTTACAAACCCAACATTATGAATGTCAACCACAGACCCATCTCAAAATAATGTGATTTTAAAATTTATCCTAGACACCTCCTTCAGAGGACAGTTTTGAAATCATGCTTCTTTCCCTCGGATTCAGAATTAAACTACAAAAGCTTTGTGTTAAGTCAGCTATTTCTTAGTGTCCACATTCAACAAGAAAGTGTTACTGGAAAACACATTTTGGGATCCTGCTGCCTACAAAACACTTTACAAACTCATCCACAAATGACATGCCATCTAGGAACCAATTCAACAGCTGCTGAAATTCAGGCATTTCCAGAACAAACAGCGACTATTGCTTACAGGACCCTAACAGCAAAACTGCATTAGACACACAGCCAGAAGAAGTATAACATCAAATGCAACCAGATGAAAGTTATAAATCTTTACATCAGTTTTTGTTTGCACCAGGATATATTTTTTTAAAGGTATCGATGAACTATTAAAATCAAGCCAACATAAACTTCTGCTGTTAGCATGTCCTAGCTGAATGAGACAACTTAGAAATACAATTTAATTTCCCCTACCAGAGTTTTAGAAAGTGTCAATGTGATAGAACAATTTTGGAGGAAATAAGGAAAAGCCATGAAAGAAAGCAAACTTCTCCATTCATTTTTGCTTTGCTTTACTCTGTAGAAACTCTTAGCTATGAAAAATCATGCACCATTCACAGCTGCTCAGTAAGAAAACCTGTTTTATGCACTTGTGAACTAATATAATCAGCAATTACTATATTGATACTTGAGAAAGATACAGGTACCAGTGTTTGATAATGGTTTGTAATTCTATGCACCTGGGCGAACTATAACTTATACTCCCAAGAGGCACTGAAATGAAGAACAATTCCCAGGTCTTCTGCGTACTGTTACTAGTAAATTGTACCAAAATTGCATGTTTTTATGGGCTATTTTTATGAGCATCTGTTCATTCATTTATCTTCAGTCTCACTAAAAACTACCATATTAAGTAGATAAAATGGAATTCAGGTTGGTCAGTTTTACTCCTGACTTCAGCAACTATGAAGAATCTGAACCTGACTTTCCCCATATGCAATGAGAGGGTCATCACACAGCTAGAGAGATGTACATCACTAAAAATTGCCATTCCTTGTGAAGCCAGCCTTTTGCTACATTCACAAGCTCTTTGTGACAGAATAACCAGAAGACAGATTCTGATTACAGTGGCTTAATTTACCTGTCATCAAAGCAGTGACTTCAGGTTTACATCACTGTAATGGAGATTACAGTCTTGACTAAATATTCCATATGTGCACCCACATAAATGTAATACTAACTGGTAAGTGAGAACAAGAATAACGTCTTAACATGTTTATTTTCATTTGTAACTTGCATGGTAAATTCATTGCAATGATAAAGCACTTTTTCTTATGTCCTCACTTTATTGTCATCTTTGTTCTTCAAGCAGGCTATTGATTTCTCTCCTCTTCAAACGCTGTGTGATCTGGCAAGTCAAAGGGGATCAATTCAGTAATGAGGAGTAGATCAGGACATAACCCTGAACAGCAAAACTAAAGAAATGCCATTTCGGGGTGAGCCTGTTGTCACATTAGCAGTGCTGTTGTATGTGAAGAACCCCAAGCCCTCTTCACGGACTACTGTCAAAGGCAGTTGGTGTGAAGAAATGCCTACCTGAAGACGGCAAGGCTCAGGGACCAGAGCACTAATGGTTTCCTCAGTTCAAATTTTGCTCGTTTGTTCATTAGGTGCCGACCACCAAATATAAAGGCAGCATAGAGAGCTGAAAACAGGAATGATTTCTTCCTGCAAAACAAAACAAAAACACACCTGTCAAGTATTTAATTAGCATTAGACACATAAGAGAGTTACATCTGGATATAACTGCCAAGGGCTTGTGTGTTTCCTTGAAAGGAAACTCTTTTGAAGACACTCTTGAAGCCCAGCTGAGATTATCATTACTGTATGAACCTACATGCCTGCATATAGGGCCAGGCCCAAGTGCAGGCAAAACTGATGCTGGGGAAGTTCTGACAAAAAGAGCCAATTTTGGCTCCCATTTTTCTCTGGTTTCTGAAAATTGAAACTTCTGTGAGGAACAGAACAGATATTGCAGAGCTGACACACTTCTGCAAGCACAACACAGTTGATACTTAAACCAGCTGATCACATATTGTGGTTCATTTATCTTTTCCACATCAATTTCTGTTTCCTGCAGGCCCCTTGCTACCTGGAAATTTAGTTTCCCATTGTTTCCTCCACAACGACATTTAACTGCATCACAACATGAAGAGCCCCATGAAAAGTGCAGAACCACAAGGAGAAGTCAATAGCCCCATTAAGCAGTGACCATGCTGGGTGGCACTGCCCTGCTGCACAAGCCCTGCCTGTGAGCAGCAGTTCAGAAAACCCAGTGAATGTGCTGAAAGGCCAAGCAGGGCTCTCTTAAGGGGCTTTGATGATACTCTTAGAATTGCAAGTTTTATTTTTAAAACTGCCTGATAGTAGTCCAGCTCAGCAATAATCAGCAAACATTTGAACTCCGCTACTACAACTCATTGTAAATCAACCGTTAAGTGTCAAAAATAGATTCAGCTTAGGATTCCTTCCCACACAGCACAATAATACACTGAGTAAGACCTAATGATCTACAACATTAATGGTGGCCTAGCTGGATAGGTATACATTTAGGAATGGATTTTTTCTCTAAAAAATCTATAATCATATTCACAAATATCAGCGGACTACGGCTTTGCACCAAGAGATGCTGGTTCTTTTTGGACCTCAAAAAAAGAAACACGGACACTCTCAAGAAAGGTGTAACTACTTCATTAATAACCCAGACAAGGCGGCAGCAAGCTACAAGATCTTATGTTCTTTATGACACTGGAACCCCGAGATGACGCAGCACCAGACCGACCTGTGATCAGGGCACGGCACGCTGCCCAGACTGCCCACTGGGGACAAGGTTCACCTGCATTGTGGTCTTTATAGGGTTTTCAACTGGATGTTTCTATGGAAGTATGTTGCTCTACCTCAAGATAAAAACAAGGATGTGCTTGTGGTGCCTGATGGTGCCAAGCAGATGCCATCTCCAGGCTCTTCCATTATGATTAGCCAGCTGAGGGTACCCCATGGCAAGGGATATGGACAGCACAGGATGGTCCTGAAGGCCAAACAGTATGTGCAGCACAGTATGGCACAGCACAGCACAGTACGTGCCTGCACCTGCTCAAGGCAACTGGTGCATGGACCACAAGCTCCTCAGTGGACAAGGGTCTTCCCATGAGGTCCACAAAAGGTAAGAGACGAGAAGATGTAGCAGCACATCTGATCGGAAGTACAAAGAAAGCACATGCAGCTTTCATTGGAGATAGTGAGTTTATGAATTTGAAAGCTAAGTAGAAGCAAAGTCCACAGAGACAGAAGCATATCAGTATGCATGCAGCAGCATGCCATTTTCTGCCTACTTAGAAACTCCTCTGTTTCTACTCACATGTTTATAGCCCTGTGTTGCAAAACTCAGGTAACTGCATGAAAATCCAACTGCTCAGTGCTCTGCACTGAGAAAGGAGGACCTGGTGCCTGTGGTCCCCTGGGCAAGCTTTAGCATCTGTGCTGCCAACAGACCCTAGAAACACCAGGGTAACCACAGAGCCAGGGCCCTCTCACCTGGTGCATTGAGATGGTGTAATTGCCATGGCACTATTTACAACTATTTATAATTGCCATGGCACTATTTACACGTGTTTTGAAAACCACAAAATGTAGGCCCTTATTCGTATCATAGTAAAGAAAAAAGGATTAATTTTCACTTCTATGTTCTTGATTTTCACAGCCAAGGAAGGGGCAGAATTACCACATTTATCAAAGTTTAGCTTGGTTGGAGGTCAGTAAATATTTGTTAACTAGTTTGGGTAGTGATGAACCAACTCAAACTAGCTCATTCCAAACTGCTTAACTGTTAAGATTTATGGGACATGGGACAGGAGCGAACTCTCAGTGTGAGGTTGGACTGCATTCCCATCTCCTTCCCTCTGCAGCCTTTTCAGCAGCAGTGTGCAGAGCCACCTGGGCACGGGTGAGGGAAGGCAGAGGGAGTGTGTTAGGCTATACCACGGTCTGCAGTGCTGGTCTGGTTGCCCCAGGGCATCAGGAGAGACATCTCCTCTGCATACCTCTGCCCCTTCAGTCCCACAGAACCTAGGCATATGTCAGTGCTCAGTGCAGACAGATGGCAATGCACACAACGAGGGAAGGAGATACTCATACACAATACATACGTATGGCCATTCAAGCCAGGTCATATGCAGGGATCCCAGAGGAGGGACCCTGCAGCCCCATGCCATGAGGTGGGTGCAAACCCCACACCTCACAGCACTGCAGTGGGAATCCCTCACACCAGAGGCAGGAAAGGTCTGTCTTGCACTGGTCCAAGCATGGAGCTCCAAAGCAACCAAACCCACTGCAGGATGGTGCAGGGAAAAAGACTGCAACGCAGTGCTGCCATGCAGCTGTGAACAGGATGTGGCATACGTGGGCTGGCACAGTAGGAGGTCAGGATTTAAGAGTAGTAGCTAGGGATTCTTTGTGGGAAGGTAGGCAGGTACAAAACTGTTCAGTTGTGGATCAAATACAGCCAAGACTTCAAAGAAATGGTTCAACTTCAGTTCCAATTCAAGAAAGAAGACCAGTCTGAATGAGTTAGCAGCTCAGGACTGTGCCCTATCTGACTCCCTTCTTCCTGGGCAAGATACCTCACACACCTACACCAAGTAACATTTCGTTTTGCTTCTTATTACTGAAATAATTTTTGTGAGTTCAGTCAGTCTATTGAGGTCAATAGTTTTATTATACTAATTAGAACAGACAGATTTTAGGTCAATTTTAACAGCTTTGTAATGAGTTCAGCATTATTTGCAATGATGATAAATGGTATTCCCTTGGCATACAGTTTTGTCTTGGTGGTGGCAGACACAAGAAGATTCGACTGCATGCATGATGTGAACTGCAGAGAGCAGCTGTAAGCTGTTTCAGACAAGGAGGGACGCAGTAGTATTACCTCTGATCAGAGGTAAGCAATTAATGAGTAGGCTGATTTTGAAATCATCACGCTATTTTGACACCTGCTGACAACTTTTGATAACTTTCTGCTTCCAGAAGACTTCGAATCTTCCCCTCTGCAGCATAATAATGGTTAAAAGAACTGGGTAGTCCAAGCGATACAGTTACAAAGGGGTTGCAGAGCTATGTACTCTTAAGATAATCTGTTTAACTGCATTAGACTGGTATAAACCAGCTTCCTACTAGTGTTTTTATGATGGATTTTCCTGAAAGGTTCATGCCTACAGTCTGGTTCCTGGGCTGGTGACAAAAAGCAATGGCAATCTGACAGTATTCAGTTACATCTGATATGGTTTTAGCAAAAGGCAGCTAATACCAAATGAGCCTTTTTAAAGACAGGGTTTTGGAGCTGTTCTGGAGCACTGTAACATTTCATTACTATTATCTGAAGAGAAACTAAACAGAGCAGAATGACGACAAAAAAAATTAACCTTGAAACTAAAAAAAAAAAAAAAAAAAAACAACAACCCAAAAAACCCCAAAGCGATTCACTAGCAGACTCGCATCCAGTAACTTCAATGTTAGCACATTCATATGTTTGTCTTCAATTCTGTTCTGCAGGGTAACATGCAGACATAAAGACAGGGCTGCCAAATCCTCCACATTTTTCTGGCATTTCTGTTTCTCACAGTTGTCTCCCACCTTCCTACATTTTCAGACTTCAGGAACTAAGTACTCTCTCTACTGAATACAACTCCATGTTTCCTTGTCAAAAGTTGCCAGCTCCTTCCCCCGAAAGGGAATTTTCTGGAGAACCTATAAATGCTCTGCTTGGGCTGAGGGTTACTACAGGAAAGCGAGGCAAGAGTTTGGGCTACAGGATGAAGATGTGAGGCAGATATTCCAGGACACTAGCACAGAGGTGGCTGTATCGTGAGGCGATGGGACAGGCAGAAGCACCTGACATGATGGAAGAAACAGAAGAGAAAGGATCAATGGTAAGCATGGCAGCAAATGAGAGGGGCTGGGGGCCAAGAGATGGCCGTGAAGCTGGGACAGCATGGAAAGGAAGGAAGCTTGAAGTCCTTTCTCTACTGAAGTCCCTGTAGTGCTTCTTGCACCCATGGGCACACCAACAGGCTCAGGCTACCCACACTGAACACAGAGCTTTGGTCACTCTCCTGCAAAAATCCCATAGGGGCAGGTGGTATTATCATCCCCTAGACCACAGCCCGTAGGCTCTGTTTGTCCCTCTATGCTGTGTAAAGGCAGGTGATGTGTTTTATTGAGGATGGATGACGGTTTGGTACTTTCAGAACCTGAAATCCTTTATCAGATCTGCCCCACGGCAGAATAGAGACAGGAAAGAAGAAAAGAAAACAGAGCAGAGGGAGGCAGAAACTGGGGCTGATAAAGAAAGACAGAGGAAATCCAACCCACCAGGAACAAAGCTTCTCCTCGTTCATAGCCAGGGAGTCCTACCCAGGAAAGCTCTCCCAGGCATCAAGGAGCGACAGAGAGAGATCAACCATCCAGCCTCAGGCAGGAAAACACAACATGGAAAGGGATAGCAACAGTAAACAGACAGCCAGGGAGTGAAAAATACTGACTCCCCCAGACGTACGTTATTTATAAAATGCTGCAAGTGTAAGAATTGCCACAGTATTCTAAAATAAGGGGCCAAAGCCTGAGGGTGAGCCTCGGGTGGAGTAGCATGAGACATACCAATGTCTCTGATGCAAAGTGAAATAGCCTTGGATATTGCAGTGCTGCTGAAGGAGGTGGTTTCAGCACAGACGCACTGTTGTAATTTTTTTCCCCTGAAAATAGCAGCCTGAGTCATTATTGTAGAGTTCTCTGATGTTAACGAGCAAACTGAAACAGAGATATGTGCTATAAAATGTAATATTTCCATGGGATTTTCTTTAATCATTAGGAAAATCCTTACAGAAATGCACAAAGGACAACCTTATCATACATCTTTTAACTACCCTCTATCACGTAATACAGGATTATCCTCATAACAGCATTCATCAGGGGAATAGTAAAGTAAATCAGTGTAAGCCCCCTTTATTTACATCCTATAGGGATTTTAAATGATTTATTCAACAAGATACATTTACTTTGCACAGGCAGAGCTTGTTCTTAAACTCATTACCACTTATTCATATGCTGGAAAGGGAGCACAACAGGTAAAAAAACCTAAACCACTGCAGTGGCCAGAGCAGAGTGCTTCTGGCAAGTAAACAGGCAATTTCAGGCTCCCGATGTTTTTCTTTCGGCCTTCTTCATCACCATTTTATTGACTTCAGAAAATAGATCTTATTGTGGGAAAAAAAAAGAAAAGGATGCTCAGTAAGATGAAAGATAAGGGAGTCTTCTTACCAGTTTCTCCCAGCTTTCAACAGAAAACAACAGCAACCAATTGTGTTTATAATTGAAAATCCTAACCTGAGAGTCTAATTAAAGCGCTTTAACCTGACCAGTGTAAATCACACAGCATTGCCATGTCCATGGCTCACAAGCAGTGGCTGATAGCCTTGGCAAAGTTACTTTCTCTCTGGTGCTTATTTAAAAATCACACATTCTGCATGTATAAAAAAGGGTGTGAAAACGCTTCTCAGTCTCTCAGTGTTTCTACCTCAGAAATACTGTCAAAATAAACCTTTCTCTCACTCTTCCCAGATATAATTTTGACAGAACCAGCAAAAAGAGATCTAATGTGTGGATATGCCAGATCTGCATATGAAAATATAACCTGCACTCATGGCTTTGATTTTGTGCAGCTGTTTCCTGTTGACCATACCAGCCTTAGTACCAGAGAAAGGACATGCATAAGAGGAAGACCTGACTGATATACACAAGCCAACGCAGCCTGATTTATTCCTACAGCTCAATATCCTTTGACATTTATATTTAGAGCAGTAACGATGACAGTCACACACAGGGGTGACTCACTGATGATGGTCTTTGACGTAACAGGCTATCAGAGAGTAAACAGGCATGTATCTCTTACCAATCTGATCCCTTGATTTCTAAAGCCTGCCTCCTAAAAGACCATTTCGGTCTCCTCATGACAGATACTGTTGGACACGTAGGTCTATGCTCCCCACAAGGCACCCTGAGGAAGAGGAGTCAGGGCCTCGGGAACAGTCAGGGATTGCTATGCCCCCACATCTGCCTTATCTCTGGGGTCCTGTTCCAATCACCCAATTCATGTCATTACTGACAGACAGTACCTGTATCTGCATCAGTATCCACAGAAAGGAAGGAAACACAGCACTGGGAGGCTGCCAGAGGGGCTGCTGCAGGAACTGTTCCAAGCTCAACTTGGCCAAAAAGGATGGGGGAGGAGAAGGACTTGCAAGTGCACCCCATGACCCGTAAATGGTAACAGCAGAGCCAAGGCATAGCCTGAAACTCAGGCCAGGCCCCCCGTTGCCCAGGTCAGAGTGCGAAGGGTGATTGCTGACAGACCAGCTAATTCTTAAGAGTAGAGAAACTGGGGGGTTTTGTGGTGTATCGTGAGGTCACAGCCTGCTGTGGTCCAGCCAGAGGTTCAGCTGGAGACAGCCCCAGTTCCCAACCAGCCAACCTGCATGGGCATCTTTCCCAGGGAGCAAGGGGCTGTGCCCAACCAAGCCAACCCCCACATCACATTCAATCAGACTCAGCAGCAGGAAAGCACTCCCAGGTCATGCCTCTGGCAGGGCAGGTAACAGCCCTAAAATGACAGAGAGGAGAAACAAGGGCACAGCAGTGTGGAGGCACAGGGGAAGATGGCTCATGTCCTGCACCTCCCTGGTGGTTGCATTTGTTTTGTTGAAATGTGTTTGCCATACTCGTGCCATAGTTTGTCATACTCACGCTTGTAGAACATACATATTACAGAGTACTGGCTATAAAGTAAAATGTGCACAGCTAGGGATGAAAACAGGAGCAGCAAATTTTTCTTGCTTTCCCTCTGCAGTGGGAAAACACAAGAGAAACTTAAGGGTGAGAAAATGAAGTTAAAATTCAGGGACAATTTATATTTAATTTTTTTCCCTGATAAAAGTGGCAAACTCAGCTCTGAAGCATATTAAGTCCCTTGGTCTTTATAAGCCTCATGTTGCCTTAATCTAACAAATCAGAAACCCTTAAAAACCCATAAGCTACAATCCCATATATAAGCAACATCACAAGAGAAAATAAGCCCTCAAATGGAAAGTGCTTCCCAAAAGAAACCAAAACAACCTCCAAAACTTTGGGACTTGAAACAGCTTGCCAGATTTTGTTATCACTGAAGGCAAATCAGCTTCCCCGCTGGCTCTGCCCCAGATTTCCTCCACTTTAAGTTATGCTTCGAATGGTGACCCAACCAGTGGAGATGGCAGCTGATGGTGTATTCACAGTGATGACAGCCATCTTCCAGTTTCCACCTCACACTGACAGCAATGCAAGTTGCAGCCCGGTGGGCTGGATTGCTGGGGTGAGCCCCGTTGTACCCTTCTACCCAGCTGACACCACTAAGTCTGTGCCAAAGCCTGCATCACCCCATCCTCAATGCCTCCACTCCTCCCCAGGGATGGGCCAGCACCTGACCTCGCTGTTACTGACACTGATCGTAATTAACAACCATTTTTGCACAAGCCCCCCAAGATTTATGTCACCAGAGCTAAGAAACGAATCTAGCCCCAGAAGAATCAAGGAGCATACTGGCAAAACAATGACCATCCCTGTCCATGGTAGGAGTCTTCACAGCAGGTCAGCGTAGTCAAAGAAACTCCTTCCGTACTGAGAGCCTCTGCTATATCCGTCTGTATCACTCTGACAACATACCTAGTTCTTAATACAAAGACTTGGGATTGTAACAGGTGACAAAGCAGGGTGTCCCGGTGTCCCAGTGTCCCCCTGGACCCACCATGGGCTTCTCCAAGCTTTGCTGGCTCTTTCAGGCAGTCGATGGAGAGACAGCAGAGAGTAGGGAACTAATGTAGGTCATGGGCACTGCAGTTCTGATGAAAAGCTACAGTACTTTCACTTCTAATTCCATCAACGTAAATTTAAACCTCTGGCCTCCACAGTAAAAACCTGGAGCTAGTAAACACAACTGCAACTGAACTTGGGTCTACTAACCTACATGTCTCTCAGTTGAAGTCATTCTGTTTGTAAGCACGTTTCACCTGAAAGTGGTTAATGAAGGTGTTAGTGGAGGTATGTCATAGAGACATAGCATGAAAATAACCAGATCTCCATACCGCCTTACTCATTTGATCTGCTTTATCTGATCAAATCAATCAATGGTTATGACATCTAATTAAGTTTACACTTACACTTATATCATTGTAAGGCCTTCAGATCTGGAAAGATCCCTGAAGCAACTCACGTATGTTATTTATATAGACAACTGCTGCTTTTTTCACTGCTCTGGCGATAGATATTTGTTTAACAGGACACAACACAACACTACAAGTAACACAACAATACAAATACTTTATTAAAGCTACCTTTGCCTCTGTCTCTGCAGGAAAGCCTATGCACCACAGTGGTGTGGTCAGGTCTCTCTACCTTTGCAAATGCAACTTGTAAACAGGCTTGGAAATAATGTCTGCTGGATCTCATAAAATATGTAAGTATAAAAAAAGCAGTCATTCAAAATAAAACATGGAAAATGCAGGGATTACAAGCAGTGTGTTGTTTTTCTACCTATCCACCCTAAAAGACATTCCAGCGGACGTTGCTCCCTTCCAGCCTTCTGCAATACAACCTCAGAAAATGATGTTGCTACAACTGCCAGTGGATTGCAAAACACAAACAAAAACCATTCTGATTTTCCTGAGAGCATTCCCAGCCAAAAAAGACATGCAAGATTCTCCTGTGGAGCAGAGAGCAACCTTAGAAAGAGGGCAGCCAAAAGCAACGTACAAATAAAAGGATTGCTTTATAACTCTTTCAGTGCTAGAAAATACTAAATCATCCTGGAGGAAACCAAACTGAGGGGATGACTGAAAAGCATAATGAATTAGAATATACACTTATACTTCTCCTCCACATCTAAAGACCTAAAACAATATGGACAGATCGGAGCAAGCCAGCTATGCCATTCTATGGCCTAGGTCTGATTAAAAGGGGATACTGGTACCAGTGACACTGCAGTAATGGAACTGTGGAATAAAATGTCTTGCTTTCAAACCCAGTAAATGCTTACATGCCCTGTGGAAGAGAAGGGGGCAAATAGAGCTCATAAAAAACAGCATTTTGGTAGAGAAGCAAATGGAAGAGTATTTTCCAGCATCGCTGTGTGAAAAAAATCAGGTCATCTGAAGAACAACTGCCTGCTCTGACTGGTCCTAGAGTACTTTTTGATACACGATGTCAAGGACTGCTTGATGTACCTAATAAAACCTTCAAGGACATCTGACCCTTGTCTAGTGCTGAGAGATCAAGTGACAAAGGATGCTAATGGAAACAGTGCCGCGAACCTGGACCTAACTCCTGACTGATAGGAAAGTAGCAAAATCCAGGAAAAAAATGGGGCAATCTGGCCATAATCTTCTCAAGCCCCTCTCTAAAACAAAGAGCCCTGTCAAACAGCCATTTCCCTTCTTAATCACCTGGGAAGCAGGTCAGGACACATACAAAGGTGTTTCAGCAAGTGCACAAAACTCGAGACAGGGAGCAATTCAGAATAGCTAGGAGGCAGGTTTACATGCTGCTACCTCCTTAGAACACAGTGCTTTGTAGCTTGCCCAACAACATCCACCAGCAGAGAAGGTAGCCCTGTGCATTAGCTGGCTACCTTATCATTAGCAAATAGCATTTCCATGAACTAAACCTTGTCACTACTTATGTAAGGATTTCATGATTAAATGGTATTTTCATGAACTGAACCTCGCCACTACGTATGCAAGAATTTTATGCTTTCCATTCCCAGTGGAGGCTTCAGTCCCCAAACTAATCTGCTAATAAATTTCCCACTACTCTCAATCCGTCATGATTCCCATGTTATTGACCATGACCTATAGCTTCTTCATTAAATCCAGAATCACTTTACTTGAAATCAGTCAAGGCAGTATCTTTAAAGCAGACCCTTTCAAAGATAACGGAAGAGGCAAACTGGCCTGGATCCAACTAAAATTACTTGAGGAGAGAATATAAAACACCATGAGAAATACTGCGAGTGATAAACCAGTAGAAGTAATTTTCCAGTTACTGAGGTTTCGGGATCTGATGCAGGCAAAATTTAGAAGGCAGAATGACATTCCTAAACCTGTAATGGAAATGAAGATGGGCCAGAGGAACATCAGCAAACACTGCACAATCACTGCTAAAGGGACCACAGCACCCATTCCTCAACTAAATGTCACTGCCCAGCTGGTTTTTGGGCGTTTCCTGCAGACATCCCACTGGCAGTCCTGAAACAACTGGAATAAACCAGCAGGAGCGGCACAATGCAGTACAAAGTACACGGCATTAATATAGCTTATCTCTATCCTGTCAGCAATATGTTTCTGACAGCTTGTTCTGGCTTTCCACCTCTGCCTACACCTTCACACTTGGCACGGGCACCCTTGTCTCTCTCTCGAGGTGGTAGGACCCACCAGCTCTCCCAAACTAAAAAGTATGGATATCTCTTTCTGCTTTCAGCTGTGAGGGCTTGGCTGACTGCATCCTGCTCTTAGCCACCCCCTCACCTAATTAGATGGTATACTAAACTGCTTAGCAGTATTTCACTTTCCATCATGGTATAAAGAGTCCAAGTTACTAAAGGATTAGCAAGCATAACATTAAAGTGTTATATATACACAGAGAGTTTTCTGTTCTAGCTTCTGCTAAATCTTGGTCACAGGGAACCTGTTAAAAGATAGCAGATGCCAAAAGGCAGGAAACCACAGACAAACAAGGTGATAAATCTGGACTGCAGTAGCAGTGGCTGCATACATGACACCATGAGAAAGAAAAGGAGCACTACCACGAGTGAGCAGTAATTGACATTCATCATTTCTGGACAGGCAGACAAATGGAGCAAAACAAGGGAATAGGAATACGTTTTTTAACAATTCAAATACAACAACAGTCAGAATTTAATGGCCATGGTTGTTAAGGGGCAGAAGTGAGAACCAGACTACTGCAAATGAACAGGAAAGCCTGTCAGCATGTCAGTGACACTGTTTCAGATTTATTTCTTTTTTTAACAGAAAGTAGCCACCCATGAAGGTATATAAATTAAATAAATGCCTGACTTCTGTTCTTTCCCAAAGGTCACATAACCAAAATTTGTTTAAACATCTCCAAACATACTCCTTTTGCTATTCTTTTTCTTAACTGGATTTTCTACCACTGATTACCTCCGTAACTTGTGGATTTG
This sequence comes from Nestor notabilis, assembly GCF_000696875.1. NCBI lineage: Eukaryota > Metazoa > Chordata > Aves > Psittaciformes > Psittacidae > Nestor > Nestor notabilis. Next base: position 13,541 of record NW_009911726.1, read on the forward strand.
CTCAACCTTCTCTCCATAGCAGGTTTATTAAGTTATGGCTGGCCTATAAAGAGGCCTTTCATTTGCAAAGGGAATACAAGAGTCCTTTGGTACCTCTATGCAGGATCTGATGGGCAACAGAGAGGAGGAAGAAAGCGATCTTCCCGAAGATACCATTTTCTCAGAGAATACCCTGAGGTGCTTCAGAGCTTTGCAGTGCTCCCGCCACAGCCCATGCCAGCAGCTGAACCAACAAAATGCCCAGGCACATGTCACCCTCGCTGCCCTTGCACCAGGCAGCCCCATCACACAACTCACACAGACCGAGACTGGGCATCTCAAAGCTTTCTCGCTAAACCAGTGGGATTCAAGCACCTATCACAGTCTCCACGGGCTGGGCACTCCAGTTCTGTGCATTAAGTACATGTTAACAATAGCTTGCTTTTACAAGCCTCTCTCCCTGGGAAAGGTAAATGCTATCTCTTTGAGGTTGGTAATGATCAACACAACTGCGTAGTTGCCACCCAGCTAACCTAAGTGCCCAGAGAAAAAGTTGCAACTCTCTGTATTCAACAAGTTTTTCCACTTTCATGATACCCTAGAGCAAACGGCAGTTGGCTACTGCTTACTGCTTTCAGTTTTGGTTGTTGGTTTTTTTCCCTATAGCTGTAGCCTGCGTTAAGATTCATGAACGTAAGCACACTATAAATGCACATCAGAGAGCTTCACAATTACTCTGCGTCTGGACTGACGTTTCACTCCAGCAAAAGGCAACCAGTGTTGGAATTCAAAATGCCAAGAGGAAAGAGTTTACTCATGTTTTAGGGACTTATGCCAGTGAATCCCCTCCCGACCAATTGCCAAGTTTTTTGCTACTTTATTTTAATTTCTCTAGCTCGCTGGGACTCTATCCCACTGAAAACAAAAATATTTTGGAGACCTTGACCTGCAGCAACTATGACTGACAAACACAGACAAGTGCCCCTGTGTTTGCCTGCATCCTGGACACAGTACTGCTATGTTGGGGCCAACCCATACCTGCACTGAGAGTCAGCGGTAATGGTCTTGGGCACCACCTCTGTTTGGAGCTGTGGGGCCTCTCTTCACATGGTCAGCACAGTGCAAGGGTGCTCTGGCTCACACGGAAATTTCCAGCCCAGCCCTCCATTTTGCTCCTTCTCACTAGCCTGAATCAGAAGTGACTGCGTGTGCAGAGGGACGAGCAGCAGAAAAAGACTGATGAAAAATATTCGAGTCCTCTATCTTTCACCAAGAAGACACAAAGTCCACGTTCCAAGTGCATTTCGGTTCAGAAGTTTCAGCCCTGTCAGCAGCACAACATCCTGCTGGGTTGAATGAGAGTGTGCCGCTCCAATGCCCCAAGCAGCAATCCCAGCAGAGCTCCTGCACCCCTCACCCGAGCAGAGGCTAGCAAGCACAATAGGTTGGTCCAAGCAAAATCACATTCAGTTTTGTGATTCATTGCAAATTATTTGTTTCCAGCCTACAGTTTAAGTTTCAGTCCCTCTAGCTACCTAGTGTATCAGCACAAAGGCTTGGCATCTCCCTGCCTTAGACATTCAGCAATCTCACACGATACTAGTGACTTGTTCAAAGTTGTATCAAACCTGCAGTTGCAAAAGTTTGTTCTTTTGTGGGTTGAATTCTTATACATACAGCTTTAAGCTTCCTGTCCACATTTCTGAAAACTGCTAGATCCCTGTTACAGCCACCACTCCACCCAACCCGCCCCACCCCTGGCAGCTTTTGCCCTAAATAAAACAAGGGTATTAGGTGGCTACAAACCAGATGATGAACCTCACTGGTCTTCAGTCACAACAGTACCAGTCCTTATTACTTAGATCAGCTTGTGCTTCTTTCTTCTTCTGTCTGTGTGTTTAAATATTGTGCTGACATACACCAAACTCCCTATAGAACTGTTGCTGTGCTCATTTGCTTGGATGGTGGGAAGAATAAATACCACTTCTGCTTCCCACTCACACCTGTTAAATAATACCAATACTACAGATAAAATCCAAATAATACTGTTAATACTAGTACCAGTAACATGCTAAATGAATCTGTTAAATAATAATTAAAGTAAATGGGTTCACTCACCAAACAGGTAAGTATGCAAGAATAAGGCCCCATGTAACTGAAACTTAACCCAACTGCACTGCTACATTTGCATTCACAGTAAAGACTGTAACCTTTGAGTAAAACTATATTCAAGTGATTTGGCTAAATTTGGTGCTCACAGCCTGTGCTAGACTGACACCTTTCTGAGAAGGTGCATGAAAATGAACTGGTTCTATTAGACTTCCTAAACCCTGTAGATGACAGGCATAATAAGCAAGAGTTTGAGAGCTCCTGGGAACCAAGAAAAAACTGCCCATCTGAATTCAGTTGCTGCAGTTATCCGACAAAGCAACAGATAAATGTTCTCAAGCAGCTGCTTCTCCTTCTCACTGTGGTATGCTGAGGCGTTTTAAATAACCACGGAGAGGCTTAAACCATAGGGGTGGCATACTAAGCAACCTTCTGGAATATGTCCTGCAACCAAAATTAAAATGTGAGAGTCCTGGTATGAAACTTAATCAACCTAATAAAACTAAAAAGTGACACAATACAGGGTTCATGTCCCAAGAGATGCTGGCATGGCTTATTCTTGTATACTAGTCCATTTTGGACAGTATGAACAGTCATGTAAAACTCTCCGCATTCAGGGCTCTCCGAATCCAACAGTACTAGGGCTCCTCCATACAAGGAGAGCTCCTTCACTGTTTGGTTGATTCTCCAGCAAAACTCATGAGCTCTCCAAACAGCCTCTCTGGGGGCACAATTTTAGACCAAGAGCTGCAGCTCTTTCTTCATGCACGTCAAAGCTCTGTGTGAGATGTTTCAGTGACTTCACGTCAGCCTCCTGCAAGGGCAGCCTCCTCCAGCACTGCTTGAATGCTCCAGCCCCCACTGCCTCTTCGTGTGTTTGGAAAAAAAAAAAATGAAGAAAGTATCTCTCCTTCCAACAAATTAAACATTTCACAAAACAGCAAATTGGGCTGGGGAAATATTTGGCTCTGGTGGGTCTGAGGAAGAAGATGGCAGCGAGAAGGTTGGGAAATGAAAGTCCCTGAAGCCAGCTGCCAGTAATGGGCACTGACCACTGCTCCCGGGACTGCGAGTGTATGTCGCATGAAATAAGCCCATACCTTATGCTTAAGTTTCTAAATCATTGCTTTCATGGTGTGCCTGGAGGCAAAATACAGGGTTCTGCTGTCCTTCCTGAAGCTGTCAGGACTGGACTAAAGAAAAATGCAGGAAAAATTTAGAAATAAAAATCTGAAGGAAACTAAATTCAGGTCATGGCTGTGAGTTGGGTCAACCAGCTACACAATGAAGTCAGATCCATTTCTTTTCTTTCTCTCTCTCCTTCAATGCCAGACTTGTTTAAGTAGACTCTCCTTGGTGAATTTTCTTTTATAATTAACAAATGAAAAGGAAATACGCTTCTTTGCATTAGAAAAAATACCACAGCTGCCTTATGCAAGTTGATTCCATTTTTAAGACTGGGAAAAGGCTTTGCTGCCTCTGCTTAAATACAGTCTTACTTTTCAGCCTTGTTTAATTTGGGATGGAGGGTGGAATGAGGGAGGGTCTTAAATGAGTGATGACTTTTGCATTCACATTAGATGACAAACACTAACAAAGTAACAGCAAGAAACAGTCTCTAGCACACAGGCTGGGGCAAATTTACCACAACAAGCACAGCGGGTGGGTGATATTGCAAGGTCTGAAAGACCACCTTGATCCTCAGTGTGTGCTAACCACACAAGCTTTGAATTAAAAAAAAAAGGCTCTGATGCCTTACACAGGCTACACAACTTTCCCCTGCTCCATGTCTTAAAAAATCTGGCAGGTTGAGTTTGCTCCCATGCAAACAGGAAGGTGAGGAAGGTACATAATCTTTCCACTTTTCTTGGCACCAGAACAAACCTGCAGACGCCAGCCACTGCTATGTGTAGGCAGGAAGATGACTCTCAACCATTAGGATATCCAAACTCTGGGAGACCAGAGACCTTTCCAACTGCAAAAAGATTTGCTTGTATCAAAGATGGGGCTTAACGAGTTTGGGAAAAAAAAAACCAGGTGAGGGGCTGCATGACCCTGCAGGTCCCTTACAAAATAAAACTGGGCTTGGGCACTCCTGCCTGCACCCCAGCACTTCCAGGATGACTGTACTGAAAGCGGTCACTGGGAACACAGACCCAGGAGAGGTAAAAGGCTCAGTGGTGCTTTGTATGGCTGGGTGTGATGCATGGAGGCGGCAAAGAAGTCTCACCTCTTGCATGCAAAGGTGCATGCAAACCTGGCACCTTTAATTTGCAAAAGCTTCTCCCTTTCAATCCCTTGCAGCACCAACGCAAACCTCCTGAGGCTGCAAGGCTGGGACTGGTTGAGCAAGATGTACACAGTGACAGTTTGCAAGCATTGAGGGACAGAGAGATTAAGTCTGCCCTTGCACAGCCATATAGTGACTATCAACCCAGCTCAGTTGCTATATCCTCTTCTGCATCCCTGTAGACCCAGCAGCAAAGGCTGGTCTCTGTCCCCAGACACTGTGACCAGGAGCTGGGAAGGGGCTTGGGACATGTATCACTACTCTGGACATGCTGCAGAGGATGTGGACTGGCACGGCTGCAGCTGTTCTGGCACTCAAGGCAGTGGGGATCCCAAAGTGGCCCCTGACAATGTACTAAGCCTGCCTCCAGCACAGTGCTCTGCAGACCCAGGGGCTTTGGCTGCATGGATAAATGCTGTTTGTTCAACCCAACCAAATAAATTAAAATTAACATTCCTTTGGGGCTGACTCATAGAAGAAATGTAGTCTTTTCACTGGCCTGCACTTCCCTTCCTCCATGTGCTTGTCTCTCTTGCTGGCAGAACAAGGAAGCATTGCAGTTTACCAGAGACCAGGCTCTCGCACAGCCCCAAGCCAGGCCCAGCTTTGCTCAGCACTCTGCATCTCTGTAACTACACAAACAGTTTAAAGGGCTCCGATTCAGAAGGCAACCCAGAGCAAAATGTTTAATTAAACACCTCACTTGAAAAACTTCACCAAGCTGTGCCCATACATGGATTCTTCTTTATTTTCATTTACTTGGCTGACAATGCATTGCTGCATCAATGCACTGATTTGGCAGTATTTCTGGGAACTAAACAGTAAACAACTTGCTAGACTGCTTCTAGTAAACATGTCACTTGTAATAAGAGCATGTTTTTCTTTGGCTTGGTTTACATCAGTGGCATGAGTTCATTATGTATCACCACAGCGTAAGAAGGGGGTAGAGATTTCATGGTTTTGTCCTAAACTGTATATGCACAAAAGGAAAGAGAAAAGGAGCCTGGCTCTTACAGATAACAGTATATACCTGACCTGCAAGTCCTGATAATTATAAGTTTTTACCAGCTGATGCTGACAAGTCTTTAGTAGTCCCAACCCTCTTCCCAGGAGACCTCTTAAAGGACAGCACTGCACTGATGGCACTTGGCAGCCTCAGCCATCGCTGCAGCAGCTGCTAAAAGAGCTGAAGGAGAATTAACTGAGTCACACTCTCACTCCAGGTCAGGTCAGCCCAGGTCATGGCTAAGGTAGTGCGGACAGAACTGCACTGATCAACCTGAAAGGGAAGGCAACAGGGCTGCCAAGCTGGTGTTTGCTTCCAGTTGTACATTCACACACAGAAGCAGCACATTAAGCTTTTCCACGTAATTCTCTAGCTGTGACCATACATGTATCATGGGGAAAAAAAAATAAAAATAGAATCATAAAATTATGGAATCAGTAAGGTTGGAAAAGACCTTTAAGATCATCAAGTCTGACCTGGCACTGCCAAGTCCACCGCTAAACCATGTCCCTCAGCACCACATCTACATGTCTTTTAAATATTGCCCTGGGCAGCTTGTTCCAATGTTTGATAATCCTTTTGGTGAAGACATTTTTGCTAATATCCAATCTAAACCTCTCCTGGTGCAACTTCAGGCCATTTCCTCTTGTCCTATCACTTGTTACCTGGGAGAAGAGACCGACACCCGGCTCACTATAACCTCCTTTCAGGTGGTTGTAAAAAGCTGTAAGGTCTCTCTTCAGCCTCCTTTTCTCCAGGCTAAGCATCCCTAGTTCTCTCAGCTATTCCTTTTCAGACTTGTGTTCCAGACTCCTCACCAGCTGCGCTGCCCTTCTTCTGGACATGTTCATAGGTTACTGCAACTTATTGGGCAGGGAGGGGAGGGAACAACCCTTGCTTAGGGCGTATCTGGGCAGAAAGCATCTATTTAGAGAGCTGGGAAATACAGCTCAGCAACTCCAAGCCAAATGTAAGTGCTGCAGGCAAACCTCCTCTACTGCCTGTCAAATAACAAACATATTTGTATCCTGTCCTCTTTATCTGCACTGGCCCAATGGGAAATAACACAGCAAGAAGGCCGATCACTGCTAAAACACATGGTAAAACTGCAGAGATGCTAGGTAAGATTGCATCTCTCTCTTACTGCCAGAGAAATGCTTAGGTCTGGTCTACAGCTTGGGAGCATTAATATAAAATTCCCTACAGTTTCAGAGCACTTTGAAAAAGTTGCATATTAGTTGCTGGATAATGTTTTTGTCATTTGCCATCCCTAGCTCAGACAACCAAGTTGACAACTTTAACAATCTTACTTGATTTACTCCCGCAAGTCCCTCATCCAATATTTTTTCTTGATCAATCATAGAATCACAGAATTTGGGTTGGAAAGGACCTTAAGGATCATCCAGTTCCAACCCCCCTGCCACAGGCAGCGACACCTTCCACTAGACCAGGTTGCTCAAAGCCACGTCCAACCTGGCCTTGAATACTTCCAGGGATGGGGCATCCACAACTTGCTGATCAAGCAACCTTTCTTACAGGACAGATCAGCTTTCAGTGATCTCTCCTTCTGTGTGACCTCTTCACAGATAGAGGAGCATTGAACATCTGTTCCTCTTCCCTGGGGTTCCTTGCAGTACCTCTAAAGTATTCAATACTGTTCTTTGCTGACTCGGTTGGCAGGACTGCCACTCCCTATGTGGGTGTGTTGACTAAATCTGTACTGCTTACTAAGTGAAAAAGAAACGTTTGAAAAAGCTATTCCCCATCCAAAAAATTCACGTGGCACAGTTTCCCACAGTGAGTTAAACAAAGGTATCTGAAGAGGGGAACTGACCATGTTCCTGCTTTGGTCAACTGACAGAGTCAATCCCAGTCTGCATTCTTAGGACATTCGTTAGCTGGAAGTAAGAAGGGGATAGATATCACTGCAGGCTTGCCTTTCTGCTTCCTGGAATCATGCTTGTGTGACTCACTCACTGCATGAAGGAGGCATCACCCCCGGTCCCACTATGGCTTAGCTTCCTCTAGAGACAAGCTGAGAAGATGCCAGGAGGAACATTCCACACAAAGTTAAGAGCAAGGCACTCTGTATTAAAGAAAAAAACAGAGTTTGTCTCTTTCGAATAATTTTTGGCCTGTCCAACACAGCTGACCCCATTACAGTTCATTTCATTGGCATTTATGGCAGTACTATAAGACCGTATTTGCACTGGTGCCAGGCTGTGCCACGAATCTGCACTGAGTAACTCCTTCATTGTAGTTACTGCAGAGCAGCTTTCTCTAGAGTATTTCTGAAGAATGGAAATAAAACCGGAACTTACTAGGAGCAAAAATAACTAAGCTTCATCTTTGGTGTATGATATATACGTAAGTGCCACCTCCTTAACTTCACTGTAGGTCACTTTAGGCATCTCCATTTAGTTGCCCAGATATAAAACAAATACACAGTGATATTTTCAATGTCTGCATTGCCATCTTTAACTTTGGAGACACCACCTCCTGCAATGTCTCCCTAACACAGCTGTGTTTGCTAAAGCCTTTAAACACTACAAAAATAATAGGTAGTAAAGCCAAGAGGGACATGCCTGTGCAGAATGCCACAGCATTATGAGACTCATAAACACATATTAATATGAATAGATTCACAGCCATAACTAGCAGTTACTTTTACTATATACTCATACAGTACTTTTCCTAACAGTGGGCTGTTTGTGAATGCAGCTGACTTCAGGCTGTAATTATGATACAAACTGGTTCATCTACCTTAAATACCTGTGTAACCTTGTTACTGCTCATACTACTTGATGTTTTCACTTCTCTCCAGAAAAGGACAGTGCCATTTTACAGACAGGAGAATGTGGTACCACAAAAAAATCCCTGGCCACATTCCTATCTCTGCTTTTGAGTCCCTTCTGTAGGGGAGTGCTCTCCAGTGGCAAGAATTAGCAGAAACAGATTTATGACTTCTTGCCCTTTCTCTCTCCTCCTCCATTTGCTTACCCTAGGAATGACATAAATGTATCTTAGACTGTAAAGCAATTAATTTCTCATAGGGTCTAGGATTATAAATACCATGCTCTTGGATAATCCTTAGCAAAGAACTCTCTCTTTGTGGTCAATCCAGCCAACTCTTAATCTGTGACTTCAGGGGAACAACTTAATGGTTTGAATACCCTGGAGACATGTCTACAAACCACTTTAAGCCTATGCCTATTCCTGGGTCTCAGTTGGAGAGGCTCCCCCATCTACCTGCACACATGTGGAGTAACAGGCTGTTTCAGTAGCCCCAACGAACAACTCTTGGACCATAAATGACCACACACTGAGGACAACTTTGTTTTTCATTCTTAAAGGCAGCAGTTACTTCCAAGTGTGTGTCTTTGTGGTGTCTGTGGAGCACATGCAGGTTCAGGAAGACATGGGAAAGGAAGGATGACAGCAACAGCAAATAACAGTCCTGCCTGCATTGAGACCAGGCCTAACCTGACATGCTATACTTGGAGTCACTGCAGTGTTGGGCTTCTGGATTAATGCTCAGGAAACTAGAGCTGCTCTATCACAAACACTCCTGTGATCTTGAGCAAAGAATATTTGACCATTGTCCTTAACCACAATCAGATGCCAAACTCCCATGGAAATCACTTGAATAGATAGTTTGAGGGCTCTGGTCAGATCTCCTCAGCATATTTGGGTTTCGTTTCTACATATCCAAACTAATCTTGAAACTGTGTTGAGTTTGACTTTATCCAAGTCAATGACAACCCTCCTGCCTCCCAACCTTTCTTCTCTTGCAGAATTTTCAGTGTCCATGGGAGGAAATGAGGTACAAATATTGCTCAAGACCCTTCCTCTACTCAAACACACTTCTGATTATTCATTTCATTAATTGATTGCACTAGGGAACTGCAGCATCAAGCATATCACATTTAAGACACATCTGCATTCTCCTTTTTAATACCTCTTCATGATTTGCAATGTACTTCTCTCATTTAGAGGCAGAATAACATTTCCTAACGCAGACAGAATTTATTCAGAAGCACAGAAGTCAGTTGCCCGTACTACTGACAGATGCACTTCAATGTAATTAGTTTCATGACTATTAATGAAATAACTCATTTGAACTTTTGCCACTAAAATGTTAATGAGTAAGACTGGGTAGTGGTTTGGTAATAGGATACAGGTCATTTTACAGTTTGCTTGTTAAGTTCAGATCTGGCCCTTGTCCACCATGACCAAAGGTCATTACTACCTGAAGACTACTTGATAGCTGCGCGAGACAAGTTGGTAGCATTAAGCTCATGCTTAGCAAGAAACAGCAGAAAAGCAAAGTGGAGAAAGGTCGCTGCAGTGTGGTACTTTTACATAGCTGTGGTCAGAAAAGTTCAGCCGCTAGGACTGTTCAGCCAGCACCTTTCACCAGCAGTGAATTCAATGAAGGCAAAAAGAGAAATAATTTGAGTTGGAAAAGCTTGAGGATTTTTTTATGTGAAGTACAATTAGCCTCTCTGACTCACTGCACAGATTGTTTGCTTGTAGCACAATTCTAAAGAGAACTGGAAAAACAAATAAATACTAAACCTATGAAAGGTTTAGTATAAAACTTTCTATTTCTTGTTTTAACCAGTCTCTCCTTAGATTCAGAAAAGCATGTAAGAGGTGAACCATGTTACTCCTGGTATATTGTTCCCTATCACCACTCCAGCAAACCAAAAGATTACACATAGAATCATAGAATGGTTTGGGTTGGAAAGGACCTTAAGATCATCTAGTTCCAACCCCCCTGCCATGAGCAGGGACACCACGCACTAAACCATGTTGCCCAAGGCTCTGTCTAACCTGGCCTTGAACACTGCCAGGGCTGGAGCATTCACAACTTCTCTGGGCAACCTGTTCCAGTGCCTCACCACCCTCACAGTAAAGAGCTCCTTCCTTGTATCTAACCTGAATTTCCCCTGTTTAAGTTTAAACCCATCACACCTTGTCCTATCACTGCAGTCCCTGATGAAGAAACTCCAGCATCCCTGTAGGCCCCCTTCAGATACCGGAAGGCTGCTATAAGGTCTTCACGCAGCCTTCTCTTCTCCAGGCTGAACAGCCCCAACTTTCTCAGGCTGTCTTCATATGGGAGGTGCTCCAGCCCACTCATCATCCTCATGGCCCTCCTCTGGACTTACTCCAACAGCTCCATGTCCTTATGTTAAGGACACCAGACCTTCAAAAGTGGCCAACACATACTGCATCTGCTCTTTGAAAAAATGACACTCTTCTGTTTGAGTAGTGATATAATTCAGCCCATACAGAAGCATATCCCAATATTAATAAATTCACCCTGACAGCACATGGGTGCAAGCCTTACAAATTATTGCTACCTCTTCACAGACAGTAAAATGTGACATGTTACAAAATTATTTGCTCAGGGACTTAGAGGAACCAGGACCAATTAAGTTTTCACAAGGAACTCTCGGAAGGGTAGGCGCAACGTAATTACTCAAAAAGAAATTCAAACACTGCACTTAAGCTGGCAACCCTTCTCTTATGATTCTACACTGGCTTGACCAAGGTTATGCGTCAATACTTCCAGCACCGTATTCCTTCACATTGCCATCTGACTCCTGCCATTACACTGAGTCACAACACAGCCACGTAACAAATCCCGAACAAGCCCCCTCCTGAAGCAGTGATTTTGAAACAAATAGGCAATATATGCAATTAAAGCAGTAAATATAGGCAAGCTTACCTTGGCTTTCTCGTTCTCTAGTGTCCTAAGAATACAATTTTATTTGGATTAGATTATCTTCTGCAAGAGATCACCCATGAGAGATCTCACAACTTTCACCATTCTTCTTGGCCATGGAAAATGAAATTAGAACTGCTGAGTGGCACCCAGGTCTGTGCAGATTTGACACTATGATGGGCGCACTCTTTCAAACGTAATTATGGGTTATCAGTCACCCATCTAACTGGGCAGCTGTCATATATTTACGTACACATACAACATACATGACCCGGCATCAGCAATTTACAATACAAGAAACAGCCAAGAAGAATTCATTGAGCAGTGTTGTCTCAGATTTCACAGGGGACAGTGACTGTACCTGCCTGTGGTGATGGCAAGGTGCAAGATGGCAAGATCTTTGCTGCAAGTCTGGCTTTTAGAGTGGTGCTGCTTGGCACATTTTGCAAACCAGACTCTCATAAGGTGTTCCTGACTAGGAACCTACTGGGGCGGGAGGGTATTATAACTATTAGTCACTTTGAGAAACCTTGAGACAGCAGTAGATATGCAAAGTTAAACATCTCACTTCACGCACATTTCAAAGGGAAACCTTCACATTACATCCTGTAGCCTTAATTCCACAATTACTGGCCCAAGCAGGAGCAGTCTTTTTCCTCCACTTTCAGCCTTCACACAAATATGTGCAGCAGAGTAATAAATGTCGCACATAAGATCCACACAATTCATTAATTAGTTAAGAACCCTTCAAACTCCACACCAACATAAACAAATGTGGTTTTCCCCATGTTACACATGCACCCTTCAGTAACATCCCAACTGCTCCGTGCTTTCACTACACATCTCCAGTTAGGATATGGAGTCACCACTGCGGTCCTTGAACAAACCCCTGGTTGCACCTGGTCTGAGACAGCCTCTCTTCGTAAAACCCCCAATGCTAAAAAGGGCTCAAACCAAAAAACCACCTTTGAATAACTACTGCATCTTGATGAGCGGCCAGTACTTTTACCGAGCAAGCCACGCTGTCAGTCAGTATTTTCATCTTAAGTAGAATCGCATTCAAATTATTTGTTTATTGACTTTAATACTTAATCCAAACAAACTGGATTGCTGCTTCTGAAACACACTGATATTACAAACCAAAGGAGACAGGATTACCTCAATGCAGCAAAACTGAATCTGTCTGAATTCAGAGACTCAACAGGGGAAAAGTGCACTTTTAATAGCACTGCTTGAATATTATGCTTTGATTCTCAAGAAATGAGGCATTTTATTCTGTACTGGTATTTTTCCTCAAACAGCAAGCTATGGCACTGTTTTCCTACTGACAGATCTTTTTACTGAGATGATTTCCTTTCTTGTTTGTTTTTTTTTTTTAAAGTATTTGGGATTCTTCAAAAGTGGGATCTTCTGCACTTTACAGTGACATTCCTGAAATAACTTTGAAGAAATAATGACCCTCCCTTTACTTTACTGGTTCTCTAATACAACATAAGCAGCTTTACAAGGCTTAGCTAGTCTCTGCTGACCTAACGGCATACTTTACTCCTACAATAAACTAAAATAAGCAGCCTGCTTCCACAACAATTGACTAATTAACATAGTGATTTTGTTCTGTTTCTTACTAAAAAATAATCCTATTGTTTCAAAAATCAGACATACCAAATAACAGTGGATGAGATTATTGGAAATAGAGATGCAGACATCATCTCAATAAGCAAATCAATGTTGTGCTAAGGTTGTTGTGTGTCTGGTTTTTGTTTTGTTGGGGTTTTTTTAATTCCCAGCAATTTAGGGTTGGTTCTTTTTCCTTGCCTCTGATTCATTTTCTCAAGTGCAGACACTGTGTTCAAATCCCTGCTGGCTGCTGTGTTTGACCGCTTGCCAATAAGCACTACAGTGTTCATAAGGGATCTGTCTGCTACTGAGTCACTGCATCCCTGCAGAGAGCATGAGGTCACTAGCTGCTAGATCAGAGCACCAGCAGGGATGGCCGGGAGCTGAGCAGGACTGTGGAAACGTCTTTTACATAAGAGGCTCCTCTATGCCTGCCATAAACTTTCCTGCCTTTGCTCCAGAAAAGGCCAATAATGGGCTTTTTACTGACAGACAAAAGATAAGCTTGTGGAATTTACTATCTGGACCATCTATATCTTGCACTGTGTGAAAGGGATACATACACTGTATGTATGCTGATATTAGGAAGTACCGGGGTAAGAGGGCATTTAATTGGGGAAAAAAAATGGAACTCTTTCCTCGGACTCAGCTCATCACTCCTGTGACAGCAGACAGCATTCAGATGTGATGCCCCCAGCCTACTTCCTTTGTGTTTGCCCACAAAAGCATCAGCAAAGATGCCTTTAAATTGCTATCACTAAACTTCAGAACTGGTGCCTTATGGAAAAGAAACTAGGCAGCACTCAACTCAGTTCAAGCTATCAGGCAGAAAATTGCATGTTGATGCAAACTTACTTTACAAGGGTTTAATCATTTTCTTTTCAAGTATTTAGTTCTATCTTATCTGAAAATTTGGCTTCTGAAACCCAAGTGGCAGCTCTGATGAGCAGTATTTGATCAAAAACATGTCATTCTTTGGCTTCACCCACTGCCAACACTTTTTGCTTTCATAAAAAATACATTATTTGCTATTCATAATTGAAGCTCAATTTTTTTTCAATTCCTCATTTTCAGAGCTTCATCTTCCAGCTGATGAACTTGGGCACAGATTTAATAAAGGAACATGACAATCCAGTGGGAAATGCAAGGTAATGGTATCCTTAAGTACTGCTACATACATAGTATTTAATAAAACTAAGTAGTTAACAGATTAAACATACACTTAAGCTGATCCTGTGAACAACAGTGAGCAAGAGCAAAGAAAGTGATGCAGCTTGTTTGCAGCAGCTGTCTATGTGGCAACGAGCCTTATCTCCCTCCCAGAGACGCCACCATCAATGCTGATAACGCATGAAACAGTACAAACAAAAACCTGTATATGGCAGTTAGATTAATACGATATTTTTAGCTTGTTTCACTCAAGAAATTTCAGAAATTCAACATGAAAGGCTTCTACGTAGGGACTTACAAGAATACAATATTGTTCTAAAGATGTGACCATCTGAAGAAGAACTGATAGGAAACACTCATGAAAAGGGCAAAATCTCCCAAGGTGCAGAAACATTTCACAGTGCTCTCATTTTGCAGCTTTCCATGTGTTTGCTAAGCTGATTGGTGTGTGTTTATATTAATATGATTGAGACAATGCTTCAGGTTCAAAACTGGTCATTTGTTCACAGCTAAAAGGCCAGAAGGGACCGTCATCTAATTTGACCTTCTGAGTATCTCAAGTCCTCACATTTAATCTAGGAACTCCTACATTGAGCTCAAGAAGCTAAACCACATCTTCCAAGGAGACATCTGCTCTTGAGAAAAAGAAATCCAGTGATATGCATGCACCAATTCCCTTATTAATTTGTCCCGATACATAATGAAACTTATTACTAGTCACGATTACTGTGCATAGAACTTCACCTCTCAGGTACAGACCATTGTTTGGCCACTCTTTTCAAGCTCTTCAGTGCTCTAGATTTTCTTTCCTTTCTGGTGTTAATATGCTGATTTTGTGTAAACGATTATATTTCTCTTCGTAGGGCATCTTCAGTGGCCCCTGAATCATCTGCAAGCTCTTTCACAACTTCTCCAATCTTCCCAATAACATTCTTGATGCTGGAAATATGCATAATTTTTTTTTTTCAATACACAAACTGATCTTTTGCCTTTCTTCCATGTTTGTCTCTTTGGACATCAACTCAAGCATATTCTGTGGAAGGAAACCTGACCTGCCTGAAATAGTAAGAGTTGATGCACAGGCACATCCTCCAAAAAAGCTGTCTGAAAACACAGGACCTCCAACCACCCCTGTATGTACCATTAAAGCCCATAAATACTGGCTCTGTGTGCTTTTGTCATCTCTACAAGGCACTTTACCAAAGATGAAAAACATCAAGAAAAGCTGGGACTTCTTCTGTCCTGGCTATAAATAAGAAATACCAAAGCACTTACAGGCTGAGCAGCACCAACAACTGAGACACAGTGAAGCTACCCACAAACGTTTGACTGGAGGTCATTCTCAGCCCTTGGGAAGAAATATCAGAGAAATAAAACTTAGGATGGCTACAACTAAATGCACAGCCTAACACTAACCACTGCCACATTGTAAGCAAGCGCCAAGGCCCACAAGGGCTCCAAACAAACTGCAGCTCAGCATCTGCTTAACATATCTTTTACGTATCCTCCTCAGTGTAGGATGGATGCGGAATCAAAGGAAATGCCGTGCAAACAACTCACTACGCAATTCCAAGGTGAAATTTTAATTGCACAAAAATAAAGGCCTTTGGCTTTATCATTACAAAACCAATTTTATCTTTGTCCTCTTGCATGTTTAAATTGCTAGTGATTGTGCAAGCAGAGACATCACCTGGTTGTGCAATTTCCAGCAAGGTAACATTTATTCAGCAAACACAGGTAAGAAACTGAGCTTCTAAAATGTTAGATGCATAAATGTAGTTGTTTGGTTTCCTATAATTATTCTAGGCTGTAATTTAAATACCATCCCTTCAATGCAGCTATGTAAAAAGATGAATTCTGCACCACATACATAGATTTGAAAAGCATCTTTTTCCGTAGCAGTGGATCCAATCTCATAATTTGTGTCAGGTTATCATAAAACATGTTTTAATGAAAATTTAAGGGCAGAAGCAAAGTGGGACTTCACATAGAAACTTCTAAGCCCAATCACAGTATCTTCACATGTGTATCTCAGTAACACTTAGAAGAATCACTTGCCAAAGAGTGCACATATCACCAGCTAAACAAAAAGAAAAAACATATTTTGAGGTATTTACTTGAGTATTTATTTGTTTTTTCCCTTTCTGCAGCTTATAAATCATTTTTTGGCAGTAAACCCTATACTGTATTATTTCCCTGTTTCTCCATAAAAATCGCCTTTCAGAAATGTAAATTCATCCATCCATCCATCCGTCACAGATACCTATGCTGAATAATCCAAATGAATAATCCACAGCAAGTATTACAAAAACCTATAGTCTTTAATTGCAGACTTTCAGGCAGACTTAACAGAACCAGAGAACATGGTTCTCTTAGTCCTCAGAGACACAAAGAACCACTGCCTTTGTTTTGTTCTGAATTAGCACTACACAATTCTAGAAAGATCTTAGCCCTCTCGGACAATTCCAGAAGCTTTCTAGCTCCTGTATATGCAGTCAAATTCATCTATCAGATGCCTCAGAGTTAATGCATCTCTGAGGCCAAAGGAAAGTAAGATACAATTCTGAGATCTTTGCCAGTGGTAGAACTTACCAGTGGCATCCTGAGCAGAGTTTGATAGCATTTACACCTGCCTTTGGTCTCACTTCTTCTCAGTTAAGAAAATGGACATACCAAGCAGCTGCCAAAAGAAAGCTGAGACTGACATTCACCTGCTGCTCTGCTTTGGTTACTGCTATTAATTATGCACAAATTCCTTGAACTTTCAAGGGTTTATGGATATCTTGATATCCTAGTTTCATTTCTCTGGCACCTATTAAACTTTCAAAGAACCTGCCTGCCTCAGGTGGTCTTTTCTTCTGATTTGGAGCTACATCATTACTAGTGCAACACAGCAACAAACAGGGAGCCCCAAGGCAAGCAGAACAGCTCATCCCACAGAGCTCAGAGGATTATACATGATAATGTCGATGTGTGCAACACACGCAACATCCTGTGTGATCGGGTAGCTCCGGTTCCCCAACCACGCAGTGTGACTACCTGCTGCCAGCACAAGCTGTAATCACACCAATGCTTCTCTGGGAATGCCTTCAAGTAGAATGGGGCTGAGCCCATATCATCCCACCTCCCTCCCGCACATGGCAAGATGGGCACAATCTGCAACTCCTCTTGTGCAACCAAGCACTGAATCCAGCTGTCAGTATCTTCAGAAACTGAACTGAAATACCTCTCATTACATGAGGTCGGTTGGCTGAATCAGTTCCAAGCAGGTGGGGGAAGGGGGACATAACATAAAATCAATCATCACACCTGACACAACCGAGGGTGCAATTACGGGTAAAATTCCCGAAAGGCTCAGCCCACAGTTTTGCACAGGAAATGCAACGGCAATAGAGCACCATACTTCTCTAATTGTTTCCTGTTTACATGAAACCCAACATTGAAGGGATCCTATAAAGGAAAATCCCATAGTTGCTAAGAGCTGCCCAGGTTAATGAAGTCTGCAAAAAGAAGTTCAGACTGCACTTCAAAGACTGTCTTCTTTCAAATTCTTGGTGTCCTGGACTCAGAGGAAGAATATATAAAGCCCTTTTCTACTAATCACTACGCACATTTAGGTTTAACCATTTTTATACTTGGAAGCTATGAAGAGTGATCTGGAAAGATTGGACAGAATACAGTAAATTCTTCCTGCCCTTGCAGGACATGGCAGCTTGAAGTCCCTTGCAAAGAAGCTAATTTTCTAAGCCTTTGAGATGTTAATCAGGAGGTTTTGGTGATTTTTCTTTTTTTACTCCAGACTCATTCTCCAGTCTTTCTGCTTATTTCCCAGCTATTTTAACTGCCTAAACTATATTGAACTGAGCTAAATCTAATGTAGAGTTATGTCATCACTCTAACAACAACTACAAGTACAGAGCCGGCCGATTCATCCATTATAATCTTCTAAAATTACTTTGAAATTTTCTTTTTGTGAAAACAGTGATTGATCCTAAAAACATCACAAACCTGTGATTTTTCTCTCCCCACATAGACTCTGAAGTGCAGAAAGAACAGATGGATCTCTGCGCAGTTCTGCAAGCATGGGACTGTAGAAAGAGCACCCTGTGCCCACATGAGTTTGCAGGTGGGGTTGTCCATTGTTGTTCTACTGATAGATGGTAAAGAACAGTTACTGTAATTCTGTATTGGGTACTCCAGCGTGACCACACCAACCCATGCAGGTTACTGCATTGCCTGTTGTAACTGAAATAGCAAGGATAGCTTATGTAAAAGCAAAGATATGATTTTATCACCTTCTGAAAGATTACCATTTAAATACAGAGCTGGGTCTGTCTCCACACTTAATTCTCATGCAAAGCCCCATGCAGAGCATCCAGATTCCCACATATTATGTGTTGATGTTTCAATGCTCTCAGGGACTTGCCTATCTGATTTTACCTTATTTGATCTGTAGGAAAAACTTTGCTCTGGGAAAAGGCTACTGCACCTATATTTAGTCTGCTATGTCTGTTGTATGGTTAGGACAGCTATTCTGGTGGCATCCATGGAGAGCAAAAAGAAGAAGTACTAAATAAGAGAAGAAAGCCTAGTGTCTCAAGTAAAATGATTATTTTGTAACTGAACAGTAACTATACTAAAGATCAGCTGTAAGTAAAGAAAGTACGCACAGAATAACCTAAGGACAACAGCGATCTTTCTTTGGAGAGCTTTTCCTGCAAGATGAGAACATTTCACATCTCATTAATACCTGAAATGGTCTTGCACTTTTTGCTTCTGGAAAACTGTACTTTACGCTTCGCTTCCTACCTATTGATTCAAAATTTGGTCGTGACTGAGGAAAAGGATTAAAGTGAAATTTTTGCTACTATATTCCAGCCCACATTGCTTTAATGGCGCAAGTTTAAGAATAGTTTCAAGTCTCCCAAATTAACCTTTTACACTTAGCATGGTTACCCAAGTGACACAAAAAATGTACTGTCTTAACACATCACTAGAGAAGTTACAGAAAAGAAAAGTAACAGTGGTGTTCTACATTTCACTTGGAAAAAGCGACCCTGAAAAGTTTGAAACCTTTGCTGAATTCAATGAAATGAACTTATCTGAACTTCAAAACGCACAGCATGTTGAGATTTTAGATCTAGTTCACATTCACTGTAGGAGATGAGTAAGAATCAAAGATCTTCGATATTCAAAAACTCTAATATAACTGAAACCAGAGCCTGAATCTTTCACTTTGTGCATGCAGATTTGCTGGATCTTCATTCTGAGATGAACTGGAAACAGCTCCCAAACTCACGAGAAATGGTACCACCTCACATAGGACCACAGTCCAGGCTGGTATTACAATGAGATGCTGTAAAACACAGAGTACATCCAACACACAGCAAAGTGGAAATGGGGGTTTATCCTCATGCATCAGTGACTGTGGGTGCAGTAAGCCTCTACAAAGTAATGCTTGTTACATTTGCTTTTGAGCAGTGCCATAAAATTGAGACATTGCATAGTGCTACATGAGGATGGTACCATTTTCTACTCAAGTGTGTTGAAACAGTGTTTGTCATTAGTGTGACTTCAGCCTACTGGATAATGCACTAACCTTTGGTGAGGAGTCCAAATACAAACATAGTTATTTACCTAATGTGGGTTAGAAATAGGATTACCATTTAAATACATTTCAAGGTCTACTGGGATAAGCTATTTCACAAAATAGTTAAAGGCACAACTGGACACCTCTCTCCACAAAGCCTGGACACTTTACAGAAGTGTTTACTGCCGTTGTTTACAAGCCAAAGATCAAAAGATATTTTCAGCTAAACAGATCATAACCTGAAAAAGGCAAGGAGCAAGCCAAGAAAGTCAGACGGACAGAGCACCAACACCAGGAACCGACGACTCCAGCTTTGGTTAGATGGCTTAGCCTTAACCACTGAATTTAACCAGTGAAAATGCTGTAGCCCTTTATGAACTAAATAAACTGCCAGGAAGAATTTAGAGGCATACTAATTATGGTATACTAATAAAAAAACAAGATTGTGTTAATATTTGCAGAAGACCAGGTTTAAGCACAACTTCTGCAAAAACTGCATGGAAAATACCTGACCCGCTGCTTCCACTTGGCGCAAAAGTATTTTGTCATAGCTGGGGAGGAGCTAATGAACAGAACCTGTCATGTGCAAGTACCTGCAATAGACTGCAATACATCTGTGGGGTATGCACAGCAGCACCTCTTTAGACTCAACAAAATTTAAACAGAGACTGAGAGATATTTACTCATAAATCAGTCAAATATGTAAATTCCAGGATGCGCACACATTACCTCAAGTTATTAGATGAAGAAAGCTAATCCAAGAAAGGTAGGCAGGCATTAGTGCCAATGTAGACTTAAGAAAATAAGAGACAGAAAAAATATTTAGGAAAATGGTGTAAGGATCATCTCTGTAAGATAATCGGGTCTTTATATGGCTTTGAATCTCTTCTTTTTAAGTTAGCATTCTTTTATGGCTCTTCACAGTAAAGAAGAAAACTTGTCCTATGGCATTAGTGGAAACTTTGCCTCAGCAAAGTATGGCAGGGCTGGGTTTGCTTCCTGAAACACGATAGCAAAATCATAGCATCAGAGGTAGAGACTTAAAAGCTC
Organism: Nestor notabilis; assembly: GCF_000696875.1. Lineage (NCBI taxonomy): Eukaryota > Metazoa > Chordata > Aves > Psittaciformes > Psittacidae > Nestor > Nestor notabilis. The sequence goes on from NW_009911726.1 coordinate 34,086, forward strand.
CTTTTGTACGTATTTCTGATACCAACCACAAAAGGCAGCCCTCCAAAGAGATGAACAGTCAATTGGAAGATGCTTTCCAATTGTTTAGCTGCAGTGATACACCTGCAATTCTGAATAGAACAGAAAATCATGAATAATCTTTACTTTAAAAATGAAACACTGATTCTATTTTATAATTAAAGCAGATGTACATGTAACGTGCATTTAGTTTAAAACCTGACTTACAACATCAAAATGCCTGAACCCTGGAGTACCACCAAATCCTAGTTAGATTAATTTTTAATCACTGCAAATCAGGATAGAAATTGCCAACTAGTAGAGAGCAGATAAAAGGTTAATGTAGTCCAGAAATTTCATTGCTGGAGAAGCACTCCTATCCTAAAATCAAGTATGCTCAAACAACACAGAAAGAAATGTGCTGTAACCAGCAGGACGTTTCTCCCCATGAACCTGAAGAGGGCTGGAAGCATCCTGAGCTAGGCTTCATCTCAGGGAACAAGGTCATACGGTCTGTTGGGCAGCTTCTCAGACCTCCTTGGCTGGTACAATGTTTTACGCCTCATTTGAACCAAACCAAATCTGTTTCTCGCTCCATCAGCTTTACACCCAATGTCTCCGCCTGGCAGACACATGCAGGCACCCTTTTCAAAGTCAGCCCATGATGCTGCTTACAACTACAGCATCAGGCTCCCTTCTGTAGATGGTTTTAAATTTTAGTCCAAATGCAGAGCTGAAGTCTACATTGGTTAACAACAGTAGAAGGAAATTCATCCAAATATCTGGGAAATACACGTACTCTTTTCAGAGAGTTGCCAAGATTGAAGCTTTAAAACGTATCAACATACTGTGTAGGCCAATAAGTAGTACTGGATTAAACATAAAAGCTAAAGGCCTATTAAAGTCATTAAAATTAACTTAACAACTTAGACTTAATACCTCTAACTGCATTAAGATGCCTCAACATGCTTGTAAAATAAACAGCTGGAAAATCTGGCCTAACTATCCATATAATTAATATAGGGGTATATCCTTGACTCTGCCCACAGCCCAAAGCCTCTTCCATAGGTACAAATCTCTTCTCTCATCTTAAACAAAAAGCCAAGTGGCCAACTTTGAGCTGGGGATGGGATATGGCACAAAGCTGTACGGCCAGCATTTCTGGGCTGGGACACAAGCAGGTTGGGAGCAGACTTAAAGAGTTTCCAGCCTGCAAGCATACTCTAGTAAGACAACAAAGCCTCCTCCTTGACTCTCAAAAGAGCGGATTTGAAAGTTGGGTGTCTAAGTCCCAGTTTCCATTTTAAACTCTGCACTGAAGCAGCTATTCATCCCAGAAATTCATTATCCAGTTGCATAAGGGGACATAAAAATGTTACCAGGAGCAGGTGCTGCAGTCTGAAGCTGGAGGAGAGTTTATTTTCTCCAGTATCACTGCCCACCCCATCCTGTGACAGAGTGCCATCCTGAAGAAAAAGCTTACTGCTTACCTTAGGCGACAGAAATGAAGAAATATCTTAATAGAGCAGATCTCAACAGAGAAAGATAAGGCATCTTTTTTAAAGCTCTTGTATTACTGTCTGTTCTAGGACTGGTTTCTGTTCACTTGGGTAAAATAAATCTGAATTTATGATTTACAAATAGATGATGCCAGATGCTCTTTGCCAGTAAATATAACACAAATTCAACGGCAGCTGGGATAGAGAAGGACTAATTTAATCATTAGAATTAGAGAATGGTTTGGGTTGGAAGGGACCTTAAAGATCATGTGGTTCCAACCCCCCTGCCACAGGCAGAGACACCTTCCACTAGACCAGGTTGCTCCAAGCCCCGTCCAACCTGGCCTTGAACACTGCCAGGGATGGGGCAGCCACAGCTTCTCTGGGCAACCTGTTCCACATCCCTCTTGTGTCAGGGGTCCCCGAGCTGAACACAGAACTGCAGGTGGGGTCTCACTAGAGCGGAGTACAGGGAGAAAATCACCTCCTTCGACCTGCTGGCCACAATTCTTTTGATGCATACAGTTGGCTTTCTGGGCTGTGAGCACACACTGAAGCCGGCTCATGCTGAGCTTCTCATCACTCAGCACTCCCAAGTCTTTCTTCTCAGTGCTGCTCTCAGCCCATTCTCTGCCCAGCCTATAGTTGTGCTGGGGATTGCCCCAACCCTGGGGCAGGGCTTTGCACTTGGCCTTGTTGAACTTCATAAGGTTTGCACTGGCCCACCTGTCAAGCCTGTCAAGGTCCCTCTGGATGGCATCCCTTCCCTCCAGTGCGTCAACCACATCACACAGCTTGGTGCCATCAGCAAACTTGCTGAGGGTGCACTCAATCCCACTGTTCCTGTCACCGACAAAGATGTTAAATGTAAAACAACAGCTCTGGTCATCATATAGTTCTCACTGCATGGGTCCAAGGTGCCAGGCACTGCTTTCAAGACTCAGTAAAAATAAGCGTGGAGAGTACAAGCACACACTGTCCTGATATTGTCTGCATATATATTTGGTCCAATATGTATCAGAATCAATGACAAAAATGTAAATCCAAAATTGAGTAAAGCTGGTCACAGTTCCTTAGCATTGCCACTGAAATGCCTGGAGGGTTTTCAGAGCTTGGTTCAAGAAACTGACAGTCATTTCCACTATGAAGAAACAGCTAACAGAAGACACCAGAGAAGCTGCGTGTTTAATGCCCTCCAGCACTTAAAAAAGTCACAACCAAAAATGCCAAGATTTTCAAACTTAGAATTTCTGTTTATAAATGCTAAAATATCACTGATCTCACTGAACCTGGAATACTGAAGCCTGCAATAAGAAATGCCATAAATAGTTTGGCTTGAGAAAAGCAATCACGCCTAAAAAGAACCAGAAATGCAGCCCTTTCCAGGCTGAAGTTCCTTAAAGCAAAACTACCATGCTTGCGCACTCACAAGGGTGCCTCTGTTCAGCTGCTGCTATGCAGAACCGGCACACAGGAGCTGTAGCTTCAATGCAGAGAGAGTTTTGAAGCCACCGTCAGTGCTGGATTCTGCTTCGTGACATTGGGGAGTGCCGTCTGCTTCCGGTCTGACACAAAACTGATGAGCAGGATCCGGCACGGAGGGAAAACGCATGCTTCATTCACAGCAATGCAGCTGCAAGGTGATGCTGTGTGGTACAATCTCCTGGGAATGCATACATAATGCTCTTTGAACCATGAGGGAAGAAGCTGTTTGCCAATTAATTCCCTGGTAATTGGCCATGCAATGTCACTCTTCGCATGAGGATTGCTGGGAAAAACATTGGACATCATCCAATTAAAACAAGAAAAAGGAGCACTATATGATGGCAACTTCATGGGATGGGACTCAAACTAGTCCTTAGGAAGGTGGACAAGAAAAATAAACGGTGGCCTTTTCAGAAGAGATTAAGAGGACAAGACAGTTGCAACCATCTGGGATACCCACAGACAAAACCTAGGAGCCTGGGCTGTAAAGGGATGAAACCTGAAGCCATAATTGTCCTTGCATGCTAACCAGAATCCTCAAACATTTTAGGAGCGTCGCTTGAGACCACTGGTATTTGAGAAGACATGCAGGAAATGCGCCATACCTCCAGAAGTACATAAGCATTGCACATTAAGAACAGACATCCTTTGAAGTGGCAAGAGACACGGACGTTTAATGGCTCCAGGTGAAAGATCAAAGTAAGAAAGCAAGCAGTGCTCTGAGGATGAAGGGCTGCTACAGCCCACCCAGAGAGGAGACAGATGAAGCCCTTCCAGGAGCACCCTATGTCCAGGGCGGGTGGTGAGCAGGGACTTCGATCACCCACACGCCTCCAGGAAAAGCAGGGCAGCGGGGACCCAGCAGCTCTGCTGCGGTATCAGCCATGCCCATGTACAGCTCCCACCCTGAAAGGGCTTTCAGACTGCCTATATTAGTGTCCTCTACAGGTGAATTCAGCATGAGGCTGACTTTAAATTAATAAGTCAAAACAGTGCTGAGGAGCAGGACCTGAAGAGGCAGTAAGGCTGAATGCAGCTCGTGGAGCAAAGTTCCAGGCAGTGATGCTGGGGATGGCCCTGCCCAAAGAGCTGCATGGCCCTGCCCAAAGAGCTGCATTTCCCAGCCCTCCAACCCATGCTGAGGCACACGGAGGTCAGGCCCCTGCATTTTGTTGCTATTATTCACTTAAGGGTGAATTATATTAACATTTGTATCCAAATGTAGATGCCTCCTACCTCCACGGGAGCCAAACACAAACACACTTATCATACAGTGTCTGGGACACAGCCCTAGTAACAGAGATAAAAATCAACACATCCAGGGAACAAGAAAGAAAAGGCAGTGCAAGAGTGAGTCAGCAAATGTAAGCAATGTGTTAGTCAGGCAAGCGTTTCTGACTGCACCGCGAGGTTGTTCTCACTGCAGACATAGTCACATCCCCAATAACCTGGACAACGCACCACCCCATGTGAGGGCCCCCCTCCCTTTTGCCAAGGGGCCTCTGCATTTTCACACTGGTATGGTGATGGCTTTAATGCAGATTTCTTTCACTGCCCTCCCCCCATCCTTAGGTCTGGGAAGTGAAAAATCTGTGCCATGTTTAGAGAGACGGAGACGCGAGCACGGGAATCTGGTGAAGCAAAGGAGGCTGGCTGCGCTGCTGCGTCAGGTGTCATGATAAAGGCTGCAGGATTAGCCTGGTCACTTTGCAGACTGTGAAATGCTCCACTGAGCCTGCTTACAAATTAGCCTGTGGTCTGGCTCATCCTCCTGCCAGCCCACGGTTCTCTGCAAAACAAGTGACAGTGCCGCAGTGACCACCGCAACGTGCCCCATCAGCGGGCAGACCTGCCCCTCTGCAGTGAGCCACTGGACAGCAGGGCTGAACCTCTCCTTTCTCGAGTCACACACATCACAAATGACCACACCACGTTCAATGGACACAACCGCAGAAAGCAGTGAGTGGGAAGAAAACGCAAGGTATGAGGCCAGGAAGTTTTACAAAACTCACTAAATTTTAAGTCACCAGCAAAATTTTTTGCAATTTTTCTGACCTAAATCCTGGTTTTCTACCACTTTGAAAATGCAAACTAATTAACTCATATTCTTACATACTCCGGCACTCTGAAGAGGATACTTTTGTAAATGATATTTATAAAGCAAAAGCTATTTAATACCTGCTTAACGTATATTCATAACTTTCAAAATGTCCCCTGTGTGTCAACACACCCTGACTTCTTTCCCCCTTCTGTTCTGCAAGCCTTTCTCCAGCATACAGTTGCTACCCCAGAGCATGGTAGAAAGCAGCCTAAGCCCCTGCTCACATTAGCTGGTTCGACACTGGAGATGGGTAGTTTTATGCTGGAAGAGGAGCAATTGCACAGGGAGGATTGCACATAAGCCAATCTCTCGGAAACAAGCTCTTTTCAGTTTAATTTTTATGCTTGCTAGTGATCCCCCAGGTACTACCATTGACTCCATAGCCACATCCTGCATTTACATCCAAATCATAGGTATTCCTGCAGGATGGCAGTTTATTCTGACTTCGGCAACACTCGTATCTCTCTCTGAATCAAAGATATAGCTAATGCCAGAGCCACCTTATATACTCATGCACAGAAATTTACGTCTTCTTCCCATTCAAGTCACAGGCATGTCTCTCACTGACTTGGATGACTCCCAGACTCCAATTGTAACAGTGAAAGCCGCTAGTCCTTGAAAGCCTGTAGTTCTCTGGATGGGTGCCTTACCCACTCTTCGAATGAAGCAGGTTGAGCAGGCTAGTCTAGGGACCAGACCACAGGGTGTTATCATGGCAGACTATGAAATCCAGCCTGAGAGGGATGTTTAGAGTATTTGTCCCCACTTACGCAGCTAGAAGGAAACCACTCGGATTGCATGGGTGCAACATTTTGGGCACAAGAGCCATGAACACCTCAGCATACACGCTGTCATGGGCTCTAAATATTAAAGGACACATCATCCCCATGCCATGCTGTCTCTGGGACTACATCCAGAAAGGCCATGCAGGTAGCCCCTCCAGGCAAGGCAGCTGGAGCAGTTTGATGATTTACTGCCTCTGTCAGTCCCTTCTGCTCTGCTGCAGGAGGTCACAGCCCTGGGAGAAGTCATTACAGGCAGCCCTGGCACAGGCGGCCAGTTCACCTAACTGTAGCGCTGGTTGTATCTGCATGGCATGGGGAAAAGTTCAGCCCTGGGAAGCTACTTCAGCACCAGCAAACCCAAGGCAACCCACCTTGACATCACCCCCTTGTGCAATCTGGGTGACAGGGAGGCTGTCCCTGTTGTCTCACAGGCTGGCTGACATTCAAGGGGCAGAATTTCATCCAGCAGCTAGGGAAAACACATGATGGCACCATCATGTACCACCATGTTTGATATGCTTTGGTTTACTGTACATGCAACGGGACTCTCTCAAAAGTGCTGGGAACCAAAGTCTTGCTTTCTTTTAATGTCATATAGTACCTGTGAGCTAAGAAGAACTCAGTAGAGTCAGTGGAATTGGTCATTCTAATCTGGCAAGACTTGCATTACTGGAAACCATTCCAGCAATGGTTTTGGGCAGCTCTCAGAGCAGCCCTGGTAGCTATGTAGATCCAGCACTTCCAAGGAATCCCTCCTGTTGTTAGAAATGTTACATTATAGAGCTTTCTATCATTAAATTATCGAACTTACCAAGAATGTGACTGAGACATTCAGTCTAGACCTTAGCAAAGGGCAAAAAGATACTAAAATACCATAACCTTCCATGGTAATACACTGAACACAACTGTCCCTCTTTCGAGATACACAGCTATTTTAACAACACAAGAGATACTTGAAATTCCACCAAGTCAAGACTCATTCTTGAAATTTTAAACAAGGCAAATGGGTTAAAGATGTCTGAAGCCAAATTCACTTCCCCTGTAAGCAGATACAATACGATCTAATTTAATGGAAAGGGCCCTAACTCACTGCCAGCAATAAATATGGATCGTAACTAAGGTCATCAGGACACAGCCTGTTAAGACAAAATGCTGGAACTTAATTGAGAAAGTGTAGGCAAGATACTTGTGGTCTGTCAAAAGCCTCTCTCAATCAAATATGATATATACCATTTTAATTGATGCAATTCGAATTCAAGATCATTTTAGTTGATGTAATATGGTGTATGAACAGCATACTTGCAGGAGTTCATCGAGATACACCAAAGGACCACTCTCGGTATCTTACATACTTTGCATGCCTACCCTGAAGTCACCAGCGTTTCATCAAGGAATATGCTCCATGACATCACAGCAGCATCACGGGGACTGCTAAAGCAAGAAGAGTATTTGGAAAGGCTGAGGTCAAAATCTGCATTCCCAACTTTAGCGCCATTAAACAACGGATGCTAACAGATCCTGTTTTGTTATCCTAGCCCATTTTTCTTCTCCATCAAGGGCATGCTACTAGAGAAAGCACAGGGAGGAGCTCTGCTCGTTGACCACACAGTAAGAAGTTGTGATAGCTCTTGTCATTACTAATTCTTTCTAATCTCTGGATTGCCCATATTATCAGCCTAGTGCGTATTTTTTTCCTAAATATAGACACAATCTTTTTTCTTTTCATACTTTTCTAGCATCTTTTCCAATTATTCCATTTATAGTAATGACCATTTCAAAATATGTGAATTGTCATAATCATTCTACATACCAGATGCTACATTACAGTTAGTCAACACATACAAGTTTAGGAACTAAATCTCTTGCATTGAAGCCAACAGAAGTTTTACTACAGACTTTATTTAGGGTTTTTCCAGGTAGTGACTGGAAAGTGGCTTTTAAAAGAGGACCCTTTTATACCAGGATATGGCAGGGTGTGAGAAGATCTACAAGCAAGCACTCTTCCTCTGTCACTGCCTTATTCCAGAAATCAAGGACCAAGTAACTTCATTAGAAGGTGGCAGCGGGACTACCCCAACGCAGTGTCTTTGCTGTTCATCTAGAGGCAGCTCAGGGCCAGGCCTGCACTGCCCAGCTCCAACAGCCCAGCTCCAAAACACACGCCAGCAGTTTCCCACCGCGTGGGCTATTTTATGTGCGCATAGAGGGCTTCTAGAGCCACCCGTGCTGCCGGTTTGACTATTCCTAAAAAGATGTACAGAAAATGAAAGAGGGAAGGGGAAAAGGACGATAAAAAGGAAAAATCAAGTAAATAGGTGGAAAAAGAAGAAAATGCATGATGGGGGAGAAAGGAAGAAGGATGTTTGGAAATGGCTGTGGTCCAATTAGCTCCTAGAAGTCTCTTTACAGTCAGCACAGAGAAGGGAATGGTTTTAGCATGCAACTTATTTCTCTCAGCTCCCTGTTTCAGGATGAGATGACTCAGGCATTTTATGTAGCAGGTGACTCTATGTGGTCAGACAAATTCCATCACCAGTACCTGAAGGGTGCTCAAATGACTGAATGAGTGAACAGTAATACAAACTGTCTGTAATCACCAAATACCAGGATCCCAGACATGCAAACCTCCTGAGCAAGATCAAAAGACATATGTGGAGGAACCTGAGAAAGGCATGCACTGTAACTACCAACTTTATACAGAAGTACCACTACACAAAGACCACCTCTCATTAACATCTTGGGCCAGGTGTTCAAATTGTTTCTTTCAGTAAAACATTTTCTTTCATTTCCTAACAGACACGAGCATCCTGCATACAACAGCCTTGTGACAATCTGGCTCTAAATGCTGCAACAGGAACACCTGTGTTGATCCTATCTTCCAAACTAAATTTTGGTATTTGTCCATGATGTAAGCACTGATGTAGGAGGAGAGCTCTTGGAAAACACTGGAAAGCTTATGGGAAATTCTTAAAAATAAAACCAAAAAAAACCCCAAAACCATCACATGTGATACTAAAAGTCAATGAACAAGGACACGTTAACTGGGGATTCCAAGGACTCCTTTCAGAGCTGTAACATTTTATTTTATTTATATGGTGTAGGCTATCTGGAGCTGTCCTCACTACAATGGGACATCTGCAAAACCACCCACATCACAGAGATGGTGGAAAGGTAGCTGCACAGATCTGGCTCTCATAACCCAAGCAATAAGTAATCTAAACCTTTTCAAATATAAGAATTAGTTTTGTCTGCCTGTGGTACTACTAGTCTTAAACTAAACCTCCAAGCTGCTAGGGGTAAGACAGAGTTTTTCATAGCATACTTGGGCACTGCCTTGCACAGGGGGAATCTTGCCTAGCGTCAGATGCCCATAAATGCTGCAATATGTAAGATTGCTGGGCATTTTTGGCGTGAACTGCCAATCCAGCTAAGATTTAACTCCACAGTATTTACACAGTTCTGGAACAACAGATAATGATTTAATAAAATAAACTGATGGTCTGTGTACACAGAGCCACTGCAAGAGGGAATGTCACTTCCAGACAGTTCTGTCGTGACTGGTACCAAAAATAGTATTTTCTTTATCAGGCACATGATCAAAAAAAGGGTACTAAAGCACACAGGAGTGATCAGGTCAGATAAAAGGTTGAATCAGATCAGTATCTTGTTTCAGATGGTGGCCAAACGCAGTATCTTACGAAAAAATGTAATGGGGAAATGCCTTCACAAAATAATGTAAAGACAACATTATGTATCTCAAAATACTTTTACCTGTGAAACAAATTGTTTCATCAGGAGGCTGCAATCAATACTGTGCATTCTCTTCATCCATTCCACTTACCCCATCCTCATGGCTTCACTTTTTACCTAGGAAACACAGTGAAATCACCAGCAGGCTTTGCTGGGTTTGAGTCAGTCACCCAAAGCATGGTGATGCCTGTGCACAAGGGCCAGGACCCCATCCACACCCGGGAGAGGGGTTGGGGTCTAACATGGGCCAGGGTAGCCATCAGCCCCAGAGCTACAATGTCAACAGAGCATGTCAACTTGTGAAAGTGAAGGTAGCTAATGAAGACAAGAGGATCTAGACATCATCATGCTGCATGAAATAGCTTGGAATTTTCTGCTTGGCTGTCAAGCCAAGCAGGATGAAGAAACAAAAAATAAGGAATTGAAATGTAAGATGTCCACAGAATTTCCTACTAATAAACAAAATCTCTCTTGGTTGTGACCTGCAAAGATGAGGAAAAGGAGTTGGACAGCCAGCCCCTCCAGAGGAAACAAAAAAGAAAACCCAGGACTTTCAGCTGCCTGGACATTCATGTATTGGAAACCACAAAATTCCCATTACTGTTTACAGAGGACCTGCATTCAGCAGATGCACAACGGGAGACCTAGAGGGAGAAATCCCAATTAAAGCTTAAAGGAAAATTACTTAAGGAAAAAGCCAGACTTTGTAAATATTTGTTAATAAGCCCACTACGTGAATGGGATAGCGCAATAACTCTGGCGTCCTGCTTTTGTTCATACTTGGGGGATTTTACTATCAACTTAAGTAGCTCTTAAGGGTTCTAAATAAAAAGAATGAAAGAAAGAAAGAGAGAAAGAAAGAGAGAAAGAGAGAGAGAAAGAGAGAGAGAAAGAGAGAGAGAAAGAGAGAGAGAAAGAGAGAGAGAAAGAGAGAGAGAAAGAGAGAGAGAAAGAGAGAGAGAAAGAGAGAGAGAAAGAGAGAGAGAAAGAGAGAGAGAAAGAGAGAGAGAAAGAGAAAAAAAAAAAAAAAAAGAAAGAGAGAGAGAAAGAGAGAGAGAAAGAGAGAGAGAAAGAGAGAGAGAAAGAGAGAGAGAAGGAAAGAAAGAAGGAAAGAAAGAAGGAAAGAAAGAAGGAAAGAAGGAAAGAAGGAAAGAAGGAAAGAAGGAAAGAAGGAAAGAAGGAAAGAAGGAAAGAAGGAAAGAAGGAAAGAAGGAAAGAAGGAAAGAAAAAAAAAGAAAAAAGGAAAAGTAAAAAAAGGAAAAATAAAAATAATTTAAAAAAGAAAAACAAAAAAGAAATCAGACAATTTTATTAGCCAGAAGATCATACTCCTCAATGATATCATTCTGGTGTTTATATGGGGCAAATATTTGTCCTTAATAATGCTCTTGACTGACCTTATGTTTTATGTCCAGGGATAACTGAAGCCATTAGATAGCAAAACCAACACATTCAATTTGAGGAGCTCATAATGATAGATGATGTCCAATTCATCTTTCACTCACTTTGCAGGCTTCATATGCTGAAACTAATTACCAACAAATTTTAAACATTCTATTTTTAAGTTATGATCAGAAGATGTTGAATAGTCCGAACTTTTACTGAACTATATGAAGGACAGTTCCTTCCACAAATCTGCAATTAAGAATGGTCTGGACTTTTGCAGTTTAATCCCATGACACCAACAATAAACTGCCTTGCCTCAAATATTAGAACAGCTCTTTTCACTCCTCAGTTACCAAAATCAAGGAGAGAAACTTCGCCCAACATCCTTGGCAAGAAGAAAGCATTCTTCAGTGCTAGTACAAATGTAGAGCTGCATAGCAATGCTGTAAGACCATCATGTTTTCTGTACTGTTTTAATGTAGTTACACATACAGGTCTTACAACCTCAGGATCACCTTTGAGACATGGTAAAAAGGCAACTTTGAATGTCCCCCGGAAGGAACTGTTTCCCATTTTACACCTGAGGAACTGAAGGACAAACAGCAGTTTCCAGAGGTGACACAGGTTCTGGGTTTCTACTGAAACTGTGGGACTCGAGCACCTTCAGAAGAACTGTGTCTGACTGACTGATGCCTAACTTGTACACAGTGGCTACAGCTACATTCAGTTTGAAGTCAGGCTCCCCATGTCATCAGAGATGTGCTGATCATCATTCCCCTGCATGCCTCACAGTGCATAAACCACTCTATGTACTCCGCAAAACCCCAGGTCCCCTGGCATGAGGTAAATCTTTGACCTTCATGACCCCCTCTTCTTTCCAACTCTGAATACCAGCTCTTCCCAACAGAGGTCAATGACTGTTCAGCAGATGCAAGATCTGCCCATCATTTCATCATTTCATGGCATGTCTGCTCTGCAGGATCTGGGTCCCTTCTCTAACTAAACCAAGGTCATGTCGGTTTTGGAGTCCTTCCACCTTGCTCCCAGTCCTTAAATAAGTCAGGGACAGTACATCATTGGGCTAGGTGCTATGTAGCCACAGAGTAAATAAAAAACCCTTCTACTCCAACCTGAGACAAGGTTCAAGCGGGCTGACAAAACAGTTGGCAAGAAAAAAGTACTGGGTAGCAGTATACAGGTAATGTGGTTACACAAATAGCTCACATCTTGATAGAATCTGAGACAGTGAAAAGTTTATTTTATATTCTAGCTGACACTAATTTACATTTTAAAATAATGTTTTAACCTCTGCCCATTTCCATTAAAAGAAAAAAGCACCTAAACTCTCTCTTGATTAGGCTTTCCAAAAGTGTTTTACATCATCTTGCCTTGTACAGTCCCAATGGACCCTGTACTACAAAATCATTCTCAAAACTGTGGAAAGCTCCATAAACTCCCTCAAAGCAAAAGAAGAAACTCCAGCTCTGCACCTTCCAATGTCTCCAGCTCTGTACTGATAATGCCTTTGCAGAAAGGGTCTCTGCATTCCCCATCAGCCTCTCCCACCCCCCTGGACCCCCCAACACACCGGGGGGTACCAGCCTGCCAGTGCTAACAGTTATGAAGACAGAAATACTACAGCCTTTCCCTTACAAATTTTTCTGCTTTTTTATCTCTATATTTGTCACCAAGAGTCAGCAGATCAAAGTCAGCTGAAAAGGGCTTGGGATAGACTCGGGCAAGGGGCAGAGAATGCGCAATGACATAAAGGAGGAAAAAAGTGCAAAACATCCTTTTGTTCCCAGTACCACTATAGACGGCTTTGGAGAAGAGACCGACGGCAAACGCAGCACATAAATTTGAGAGTTAAATACTCTGCCAGACCTTTCTCTGCTGAGACCAATGGGAACATGACTATGTTTGACTTTTTAAGGAGCAGTACATGTACTAGACTTGAATGCTCACTGCGTTTTCAGCAGGGAGGTCAGTGAAAAGGCCACTTATGTTAGGCATTGAAGAAAATGGAGTAATCGAGACCCCTAATCACACAATGAGTTACATGCAGCGATCTCCTGCTTACCCTGAGTCCCATTAAAAGGTAACATCTACCAGCATGGAGTTCATTAAAAGACCAGGATCTAACAAATCACTGTGCCTGTCTAGAGTGCTACTTTTACCAGATTATGGACAACCAGACTGTGCCAGATTCAGGGAGGAGGAGAAAATGGATGTTCCCATGTAAATTTTATTCACTGCTTTTAGACAGTTTTTAATATTTCTAGGTTGCAAGGGACATGCACATGGAGTGTCCACCTCAAAAAAACTAACAGGAAGACAGAATGCACCAAGGTAAAAAACAGTGGCTCATCGTCAAGGTATGATTAAAAACTGGCGTTCAGGAAAGGAATGCCACTGTGGTGACTACAAAGAGCCCAGAAACATGTGCAACCTGACAGCAAAACAGCCAAGAGCAATTCATGTGCCACCATAGAAACTGCTGTCCTCTCAACATGGGGCAATCACCTTGGCCAAAGATGCACTTTGCGCTCACGCTGCCTTTGCCTGTGGTACACAAGAGCCTGTGGACGTTGATTGCAGGTTGTACTTCTGCCGGGACTGATGAAGCAGGGATGCTACTATGTAGAAGTAAGGGTATCTGCCTGGTGCCACTCCAACAGCCCTAACTCCACATCCCTATGAAGCTACAGCTTGGCAGGCTAGAAAGCTGGACCAGCATGCAGGGTGCCTCCTCCCACTGACTTCACATGGATTTAACCACCAAAGGAAGCTGTCTCTCTCTGCATGGGTGCCTGTATCCTCAAGCTAGCAGAAATACCCACAGAGGTGAATAGACTGTTTGCCACGGGAAAATCTCCCTGTGATTAAGGGCCAGACCATTTAGAGGACAGATAGCTGGGGACTCTGTACCCCAGTCCCAGGGCAAATTGGCTTCTCCCCGTTACTCCTTTGCCTATTGACATACAGCACCCTGAATCCAGGGGCTTGTGCCACCACTTGCTACTCAGCCTGTGCTTGCACAAACACCCCTTTGCTTTCACAATGTTTGCCTACTTGAGGATATGAGCTACTTTTTCAAAAGTGCCAAAACACAGCATGCTACATCTCATCCCAAACTGAAACACTCCTGAATGTCCATAATCACTTGTGAAAATGGCAAGCTCCTACATTACTTCTTGCTCCATTCTTACAAGTTTATTATTCCCACAAGCACATGGTGTTTCACAAAGTGGAAGAGATATTTTCACTCTCAGAAGCTTAAAAATTAGTGAACCAACATGATGACAGATGTGTTCACACTCTAGGGATAGAGCAAGCAAAAAGCCAATGCCTATGTTTCCGTGATAGGCTGAATCTACAAAACACCCATGTATTTATCTTCAGGATGACATTTTTGTGCCACAATCTTTTTCCTTCCTTTTTTCCCCCCCAAACATAGACAGAAAATACCTGAACTCTGAAATGACATGTACTGTTATTCCCCACAGGCTCTGTCCTCGTACTGCCAAGGAGCCAAAGCTCTGTGATACTCCAACGTATCAGCCTTTTGCTCAGAAAGGCCTGCAGGATGGAGGAAAGGCAAAGCATTAGTATCCTCTACTCTCTGCAGCACCAAAACTACCGTGTGCTGGTGGTCCTGTTAGCTTTATGGCCAGTTTGCACAAGAGAGCAGCAAAAAGCCCCTCTGGGGGATGAAATGTGGAGGCAGGCTCAGTTTTTGAGCTGACTGAATTTTACTCAAGTAAAGCAGTCTCTCTGTGGCAAAAAGCAACTCTTACATCTTCCCTGTTGCTGTGGCACAGAGAGAAGGACAGGGTGACTGCCGTGTCCCCTCCACATCCTTCACTGGCATTTAGCAAGAGCTCAGGAGAAGGTAAAAAAAAAAGAAGTAATTTACATCAGTTTTTGGCTGCCACGCACGTATGCCTGGAGAGATACGTGCATAGCCTCTCACTCTTGATTTCTGCATGAGGTAAGAGTAGCTTAAGTGGATGCGGGAAGCTTGTTCCGCATTTAGGAAACAAATCTGTCTAGGACAATGGTGCTTCTGTGAATTATTAAAAGGCAACCGCATTTCAAACCCGAATTAGCTGGCCCTCTGCTCCACAACATCTATCTCCAGTTTTGACTGGAAAGAGAATCACACCAAAGGATAAATTTCTCTCAGCATTGGCTGCGCTTTCTGCCCCTTGCCACGTAACATTTTTGCTAACAAAAGGTTAAAAATAACTTCCTGCACCTGGATGTTTGTTTTCAATACACAAACATTTATACTCATCTACAATTCACAAAGGCAATTTCAGAGTCAAGTTTGAGTTGCCAGAGCCCTTTAAAACTAAAAAATGCCCGGCTGCCCTTACACAGTGCTTCTCTGTTTACTGAAAACTCATAAATTAAAACAGCTGGTTTCTGCAGCAGAGCCCCACAACATCTTTGGCAAATAACCAGCTCCACTTCCATCCTGCTCGTCCTCCTCTGCTCCAGCTCAGCTCCTGCTACTACCTGTGAGCCCACCGCTGGCTGCCAAGGGTTAAATCTTGGCTTTTCAGGGAGAAAAACAGGCGAGGAAAAAGCCAGGAGGGGCACACAAAGTAGGGCGAGGGGAGCCTGCGGAGGGCAGGAGGGGAGGGCGGGAGGGCAGGGATGGCCGGAGCTCTGCAGCAGCCGGCTCAGCAGCAGCAGCAGCAGCAGCAGAGAAAAGTTTCTGTGATTTTAGGCAAGCCCTGACGTGACGTCATCTCGCCCAGATAATCTCGGCGCAGTCAGCACAGGCCTCCTGCCTCCCCATTGGCGAGCCCCTCGTCAGCAGACATCTGAAGATAATTATTATTGGCCAGACAATTATAACAGGCACAACTGTCACTTCGTGCTGATGCCCGAACCTGGCGCTCTGCAGCGCGATGGGGAAGGACCTCGGTGGTCACTGCTCCGTTCGTGCCTTTCTGTCACTACCTGCTTTTCCAAGCACCAGCCAGTTTTTGCTGCCTCGGTGCTGCAGGCAGGAATCAGGATCGCAGTGCTGCAGCCCTTTTTGCTGCATGTCTGACTGAACCATGAGTTTTCTGCACAAATAATAATGTATTTATGCACCAAAAGATAAAGGACTAGAGACACATTAATACTCATGCAGCAGTTTAAGGAGAAAGGGGAAATTCCCTGCAGATTATTTATTTCATCCCTCCCCCCATTTTGAAGAAGTTTGGGAGGAGATGCTGGGAGAGTTTGATTTGAGAAATCGTTTTAAGCAATTATCTTAAACATTTGACTTAATCCTGATTATACTGAAATGAAATCTCCCATGGTCTGAGTACAGTAAGATAGTGTATCTTATTAAAAGCTACCTGGTGGCACTATACGTAAATGTATGTCCACAACAGCTTTCCCATAATATGGGAAAGTTAAAGTAGTTTCATGAGACTAAATGGAGCCATTAGTTCTTTAACCTCCTGAAAACCCGTCATCACTTGTTTAAGACAGACAACAAATTGGTGGCTCTCACCCTTAGACCAGCAGGCTGCAGGTCTGCCTTTGCAGCCTGCAACCCTGCTCTGCCCTTCATGCCTCTGTGCAGGAAAACCAGGCAATCTGGGGGCTATACCATACGGGCAGCAGACACATAAAGCTATGCATTCAGAGGCGCATGAAACATATCGGCTTATAAACGTTAGGGAACAGACCATTCATTTTTCTTCTGTGTCAAAACAGTAGCCTCTTTACAGCACTACTAATAGAGGCCCAGGCTCTAAAAAGGTCCCAGTGCAATCAATGCACATCGCAGGATGGGGGCCTCTCTAAAGTGAAGCAGGAACATCTGGAATGAAGCAAGAAGGATCTCGTTCACTGCCATTAGACCAATTCCCTGTCAGTCAGGCTCCGTTCACATCAGCCTCAGTGGCCTGATCTCCAGGGTCAAATGCAGTGAGGAAAGAAACCCCAGGATGGGGCTGTGCTGAAGAAAAGCCTGGGTGCCAGCAACCAGCGAGTGCAGAAGATGTGCACTTGCCCCAGGGAACAATGGAGCTTGGGGCAGGCTTGGAGGACAGAGGCAAAGGAAGGGCAAGCCTTGGCCAAACAGAACCAGCCACCATGATCCATCCAGACCAACCATACCAGTACCCAGGGATATGCTGCTACCCCTAGGCTTTGCGTTCAAGCTTTTCCGGCTTTAGGCTTGCACAGTTATAATTAAAAGGGCTTGTCAGTGCTTTAGCCAGCTCAGAACCCAGAGGGTATGTAAAGAGATCCATGTCCTTCCTCAAATCGGCCTACATCTTCATATGCGACCCAGTCAGACTCCAAACACGCTTCTCAAAATCCAAAAGACACAGTCAACTCCTTAGAGCCACTTCACCCTTCAACATCGTACAGCCTGGGGTTTTTTAAGGCCTTGTAAGGTATTGAGAAAGATTTCTAAAGTTAAGCAAAATAACAAATGCCACACCTACAGGATCTGTTTACCTCCATGTTAGACATGGTAATGGTACGGCACCGTAATTTAAATAGAGATTGCAGTATAAAACCCTGCTAGCTTTTCCTGAAGCAAGTCCACTTACTCCATCTTCCTGCCCAAAGAATGAACAACTGTGTTTATCCCTACAAACTACTACTTAACAACTTCATCTTAAAATGCTCTTACATTAATGATGCGCATGTTAAGGCTACGCCTACAAAGTCAAGAAGCCACGTACTGCCATCAATGTCTGCGTAAGCAGAGCTATGGTGTCACCCTGATATGAAGAAAAAAAAGCCTTCTTGTATGGCCCTTAGCTGCTGCATTTTTCCAGTTAAGCTCCCCCACAAAACTGAAGTGCTGGAACAGCAGCTTTCACTAAGCGAGTGAATTTCCTGAAAATAAACCCACACAATTTAACCTAAAATTCTGAAGGGTCTTCAGCAGCATTTTCAGGACAAGCCTGCCACGACAGAGACCTCAGTGGGCACAGCTCCGTTTCATTTCCAGAAACACTCCCAGGCCACAAGCAGATCAGTCTCCTTTACTTTCATGTGAATCAAAGGTACTAATTCATCAGTTCCCTTAGAGAAGGCAAAACTATACCGAAAAGTGTGTGCACACAGACCATTGTGTCTCTTTAGCTGTACAGCAGCAGCATAAAACTGATGGTCTCTTCCTTTGAAGCTGGGAAGAGAGCCTGGCATTACAGGAGTCCCAGCTGGAGACTCTGCAGCACATGAGACTGACAGGGAGATTTTAATAACACTGCTTAGCATTTATATAGTACCTGACATCTTCAAGGCACTCGGCAAACATTACCGAAGTCATCAAAGCGCCTCATGAGAGCATTTCAGCATTATTACCCCTTACCCCTCTGGTCTTTCCCTGCTGGAGAAACTGAGGCCTAGGAGAGGTTATGTAATAATGTTCCCAAGGTCATGTCATGAAGCACAGCAGAGCCAAGAAGATGACACAGGAATACTGGTTCCTAGTCATGTTTTTTAATCTAAACTGCATCTCTCCTGAGTTATTTGGCTATAAAATACACTCAGGTATCATCCCCTCCATCTTCTTTTACCAGTTTGTCCTCTTCTGATGCCAACTTTTTTCTGGAACATGAACAAAATGGGAAGCATCCAACAATCCCAGCCCAAGTATCTATGAGATCTTTTTCCTGAAACATGAGTTACACTAGGTACTCTTCAAGAGCTAATGAGTTCACCTGCAGGGGAACGGAGACATACACATACTTAATGGGTCATTTTAATTATACTGCATTTAGAAGCCCCCAGAGGGGGGCTGGAGGATTCTAGCAAGTCCATGGCTGAGATCTACATAGGATCTGGGCTCATTCTACCTTGCAAACATAGGCACCAAAGCTTGGACCCAGAGACAATCCTATCCCGCCATTGTCACCCAAGGGTAGTACTGGGAAGCTTCTCACTTGGGAGATTCAGGGATGAGGGAGCTCAAGAGGGCAGGCAGCACTGCTGAAAGAGGGCATGTGGGCAATGGGAAGGCTGGGGGCAAGCTGGGGAGAGACACCACAGGAGCAGCAGAAAGGGCGAGACTGGGCACCAGGTGAGGGTGGCTGGGGACAGTGCTGCAGCGAAGCACGAGTGTGCACAGGCAAGGTGTGAACACAAGACCTGTGCAGGCAGCCAACGCCAGGAAGAAAGTGTTGGGCACATGTGATGGAGAAGAAGATCCTGGCCCCGAGGGCGGCCCGGGGGACCCCCGAGAGGAGGCAGGGCAGCCGG
>NW_009911727.1:0-289 GCF_000696875.1 Nestor notabilis
GCTCCTTGTGCCGCCTGACTGGGCATCTCCAGCTGGCACATCCCCTACGGGGCTCCATCAGAGTCACCCCAGTGACACCAGCGGTGCCCAGTAAGCCCAGATGGAGCCGTGCTGGTTTCCCCACCAGCCCATCAAGACGTCCCTTTGCATCGTGATGCCAGGCTGCCACCAGGATACAAAGATCAGGAGGCACCCGGAGCCCCCCAGCACCCAGCTCCCAGCGCTCACCTTGTCCTCTGACTTGCCCACTTCCAGGGAGCTGTTCACATAGTGGATCATGGAGTCCACC
>NW_009911727.1:370-977 GCF_000696875.1 Nestor notabilis
GAAGGGGCTCCCCCACGGCCACCCCACTCCTGCCGTTGGGACCACTGCAGGGCAGGCAGCTGATACCTGTCCCATGGGACTGACCAGGCTTTGCCTTGATGCACAAGTGCTGCAAGAAATGAGCCCTGGAGGCCTTGCTCCCTACATGCCCAGCACATGTGGTGTCTCCTCCTCCACCCAAACCTCCCCCATGATGGGAGAACTGGAGCCGGCCCAGAGCAGGTACCTGAGGAAGCCAGTGGAGTTGTAGAAGATCTCAGCCTCCGAGGGCCCCCGGCCCCCCCAGCCCCGAGAGCGGGACCAGCACCAGGTCCGTGAGCTGGTCCAGTGTGTCCCGGGCCAGGCGATCCTTCAGGTTGTCACTGGAGGAGAGATTCCACAGGATCCCTGCGCAGAGAGGGATACTCAGCACCGGGAATGATGGGAGCACATCCACCCTGGGGGGCTCACACTGACACCCGTCACTAGGATTGGCCATGGGACAGGACGGGTAACAGCGACATGAAGCTGGTCATCCCCAGCATCACTCATGGGACGGGTCACCATGTGCCACCCCCACGGAGGAGCCCCCTGCCCACCCCTGCCGCGGTCCCCAACCTGTGACGTT
>NW_009911727.1:1446-1649 GCF_000696875.1 Nestor notabilis
GGACGAGACCCGCCCCCCCGCCACACTCCTGGGCATGAGACTCCAGGCCCAGCTGAGTGAGCATCTTCCTGCCCTGGTGTCTCAGGATGTGCCCATGAGAAAAGCTAAAGCCACACACAGGACATGCTTGGGGTCAACCCGTGCCATGGTCCATCACTATGGAGCCAGCTTGTTCCCACCAAAGAATCATAGAGTGGTTTGGG
>NW_009911727.1:1762-1973 GCF_000696875.1 Nestor notabilis
ATCATCCAGTTCCAACTCCCTACCATGGGCAGGAGCACCTTCCACTAGAGCAGGTTGCTTAACCTGGCCCTGAACACTACGAGGGATGGGGCATTTACCACCACCTCACCCCTTCTCCCACATCCCTTGCAGCAAGGTAACACCAGGCCAGAGACAAGGGGGTCTGCCCTCGACCAACTAATGTGGGGACAAGGACCAAGCTGGTGGTGGC
>NW_009911728.1:0-320 GCF_000696875.1 Nestor notabilis
AGCGCCTGGAGGGAACAGCAGCCCCAGGCACTCTGGGAGTGGGAGCAGGGATGGGTCCGTCACCCCTGGGACTCATGGGAGTAGGTCCATCACCCCTCGGCACCATGGGGAACAAGACCAGAGGTGAGTCCATGACCTCTGGCTACCACAGGAGCAGGACTGGGGGTGGTGATGCCTCAGGGAGCCCCCCCAAACATTCAAGGGAGCCATCCAGATGTGGCAGAGCAGACCTCCGCGTGTGCCAGGAAGACCCCAAGATGTACTGGGGAGCCAGACAGATGTGCCAGAGAGCCTCACTTGAGGCAGGTCGCCCCCCCCAG
>NW_009911728.1:406-977 GCF_000696875.1 Nestor notabilis
TGAGCTGGAGATCCGTCCAGACGTGCGAGGGTGCCACCAGTTGTGCCAGAGATCCATCCAGATGTGCCTGGGGCTCCCCACAGATGTACAGACATACCCAGATGTGATGAAGATGCCCCCCTCATGTGAACGGAATCCTCCCCACCCTATGTCAGAGCCCCCACAAGTGTGCCAGTGCCCCCCTGATGTGCTCAGGAGCCCCCAGATGTGCTCGAGCACACAGCCCCCCCTCCAGGTATGCCAGAACAGCCCCGGGTATGCCTGGTCCCCCTCCCAGATGTTTCTGGACCCCTCTAGATGTGCTACAGCACCTGCCAGACGTGCTTGGGGCCAGCCCAAGGTGTACGTGTGAGTGGAAGTCCCAGCTATGCCAGAGCAGCCCCCCAGCTTTGGGGTTGGGGAGGGATTGGGGGGCAGCAGGTTTCCCTGCGTGCCTCAGTTTCCCCATCACAAAATGGTGCCACAACCGGCTGAGGTGGGATTGAGGACCCCCTGGATGGGTCCCCAGGGGAGCACATCCCTGTACAGGAGGTGATGGGGGTCCCAGGGGACCCCATTGACCTCATCCCCT
>NW_009911728.1:1033-1654 GCF_000696875.1 Nestor notabilis
ACAGGGCGGGGGGGGACAATGACACGGGTCACACCCTGCCACCAAAGCCACATCAAAGGTGACTGGAGCCACCAACATCCTCCTCCAGCTCCCCGGGGGGGCTTTGTAGGGCCCCTTTTATGGGGGTTATTTGCATTTACAACCAGCCACCGGGGCTTTATGGGCTTGGAGACACCCCGTGGTGTGGATGGAGACATCCCCCCCCAAAAACATCCCCTTAACTCTGCCCAGTCCCTGGGTCACTCACGCGGTGACGAAGGTGAGCACGGCGCTGGTGGTGGCCCGGGCGATGGCTTGGACAGCCTGGACATCACGCCATATGTGTTCCCACAGTGAGCATAGACCCCGACCAGCGTCACCTCCTCTGGTGCCTCCTCGGCGATGGCCCTGGCCAGGGCCATGGCACTGGGGTCCGTGGGGCGCACGCCGGCTGCCGGGTGCAGGAGGGTCTTGATGTGGGTGCTGAGTTGGGGGGCTTGGGAGGGGGCCCGTGTTGGGTGGGACGGCAGGCCTTGGCGGGGAACATGGGGCATCACCACCAATGGGGCGTCCTGGGTGTGGGTGAAAATGGGGTGTGGGGTTGCGGACTTAAATACTAGAAAAATAGAAGTATGGAATTGG
>NW_009911729.1:0-2940 GCF_000696875.1 Nestor notabilis
CACTCACAGTTCTCAAAGTAGAAGCGGTGAAAGTCCATCCCCTCCACCAGGTTGCCCAGAGCCTCGGGCTCGAAGGAGGTGAGCCCCGGGTCGCAGATCTTCCTGTGGGGCAGCCGTGGGGCAGCCGTGGGGCAGCAGTGGCCACGGCCCCCCCCAACCCCCCCCCGACCCCCCCCCCCTGACGGCCTCGATGAGCTGCTCTGTGATCTTGATGATCTCCTGCTTACGGGCTGGGGGGCCACCGGCACTGTCACACCCTGTCCCCATCCCATCTCCTTGTTCCCATCCCATCTCCATTGTTGTCCCCATCCCATCTCCATCCTTGTTCCCATCCCATCTCCATCGTTGTCCCCACCCCATCTCCATCCTTGTTCCCATCCCATTCCATCCCTTCCAGGGATGCCCTGTGCTGGAGGACTGGGGACAGACACACACATGATGAAGGTGTTGGCAGGGCCGGTGGGACAGGGACAGACCCATGTCATGGGGGACACTGGGATGGACACAGGGACATGGTGAAGGGATACATGGGGAGAGGGGATGGGGACAGACAGACTGTGGGGACAGATGGACCATGGGGACACACAGAGGGACCTCCATGCACCCAGGGCCCTGCAGCTCTGCCACACCAGTATCGGCCTCCCCATGGTCCTGTGCCCTCTCAGTAGGTCCCAGCACTGCCCAGCGCCATCCCAGTGCCCTTCCAGCACTGCCCAGCACCATCCCAGTGCCCTTCCAGCACATCCCAGCACAGCCCAGTGCCATCCCAGTGCCCTTCCAGCACATCCCAGCACAGCCCAGTGCCAGCCCAGTGCCCTTCCAGCACATCCCAGCACTATCCCAGTGCACTTCCAGCACATCCCAGCACTGCCCAGCACCATCCCATTGCCTTCACAGAATGCTGAGGCATCCCATTATCCTCCCAGTGCCACCTCAGCATGTCCCAGTACTTCCCAATGCTACCCCTGCATGTCCCAGTGCCATTCCAGTGCATCCCAATATGTCCAGTTCTAGACCAGTGTCTCCCAGTGGCATCCCACTGTATCTCAGTGCAATTCCAGTGCATCCCAGTGCATTACAATAGATCCCAGTTCCACGCAAGTGCATCACAACACATCCCAGTGCATTCCACTACATCTCAGTTACATCCTGGAGTGTTGCAGTACCATTCCAGGGCATCTTGATACACCCCACTTTACACCACTACACCTCAGGGCCATCCCAGTGCATTTCAGTGCAACCCAGTGCCAACCTACTGTGCCCCAGTGCCCTTCCAGCACATTCCAGTTCATCCCATTTCCATCCCAGTGTCCTCCTATTGCACCCCAGTGCCAACCTACTGAGTCCCACCACTATTCCAGTGTATCCCATTACATCCCAGTTCCATTCCAGTGCATTGCAGTACCGTTCTACTGCATCCCAGTACACTCCAGTTCCAACCAGTGCATCCCACTGCTATACCAGTGCATCTCAATTCACCTTGGTACCGTATCACTGTATCCCAGAGCTATCCCAGTCCATTTCTGTGTCACCCTCATGTGTTCCAGTACCATTCCGATGCATCTCAGTGTCACTCCAGTATATCCCAGGGTGTCCCAGCACATCTTAATGCCACTCCTGGGCCATCCCAGTGTTTCCCAGTGCACCCCATGCCATTCCAGCACATTCCCACACAGCCTAGTTCCACCCTAGTATGTCCCAGTGCCATCCTAGTGCATTCCAGTGCCATTCCAGCGCATTCCAACACAGCCCAGTTCCATCGTAGTGCATCCCAGTACTACTCCAGAGCGTATCATTACACTCCAGTTTGCCCCAGTGCATCCCAGTGATGTCCCACTACATCTCCGTGCCATTCCAGTGCATCCCAATACATCCCAGTACATCCCAGTTCTAAACAGTGCATCTCAATTAATGTTGGTACCATGCCACTGTAGGCCAGCATCATCCCCGTGCATCCTGGTGCATGCCAGTCCATCCCAGTGACATTCCAGTCCATCCCAGTGCACCCTCGTGCACCTTGGTGCCATCCCAGAGCCATTCCAGTGTCATCCTAGTCTGCCCCCATGCCATTCCAGTGCATCCCAATCCACCCCAGTGCCATCTTACTGCATCCCAGTGCCATTCCAGTGCATCCCAATCCACCCCAGTGCCATCCCACTGCATCCCAATGAATCCTAGTGCCATCCCAGTGCATGCCGGTGCTATCCCAGGCATTCCACTGCTGTCCTAGTGCATCCCAGCATCATCTCAGTGCATCCCAATGTATTCCAGTGCCATGTCAGTACACCCCAATCCATCCCAGTGCCAGTATCAGTACATCCCAATACATCAGTGCATCTCAGTACATCCCAGTGCTGTCTCAGTGCATCCCAATGCATCCCGGTACATGCCAGTGCATCCCAGCGTCATCTCAGTGCATCCCAATGTACCCCAGTGCCATTCCAGTGCACTCCACCCCCTTCCCAGTGCATCCCAGTGCCATCTCAGTGCATCCCAATGCATCCCAGTGCCATCTCAGTACATCCCAGTGCATCCCAGCATCATCTCAGTGCATCCCAACGTACCCTAGTGCCACCCCAGTGCATTCCACCCCCCTCGCAGTGCATCCCAGCGCCATCTCAGTGCATCCCAACACATCCTGGTGCCATCCCAGTGCATCCCAGCATCATCTCAGTGCATCCCAACGTACCCTAGTGCCACCCCAGTGCATTCCACCCCCCTCGCAGTGCATCCCAGCGCCATCTCAGTGCATCCCAACACATCCTGGTGCCATCCCAGTGCATCCCAGCATCACCTCAGTACATCCCAATGCATCCCAGCACCATCTCACTGCATCCCAGTGCAGACCAGCGCCGCCACAGTGCATCCCAACGCATCTCAGCGCCATCTCAGTGCATCCCAATGTACCTTAGTGCCACTCCAGAGCATTCCAGCCCCCTC
>NW_009911730.1:0-2429 GCF_000696875.1 Nestor notabilis
GATCCCGGGGCACCTGCATGGCCCATGGAGCATCTGCTGGCGTGACCCATCCTTGTGCATCCCTGAGAGGCGCCTTGGGTGGAATGTAGCTCAGCGTGTGGACACTCGACTGTGGGCTTCAGGGGCTGGGCAGAGAACAGGGAAGCCAAACCCACTCTTTTTCTACCTTAAGGTTACGAGGCGACTGGTGACAAGTCCCCCATGGGGAAGGTCCCTGATAACCACAGGAGCTTCAATCCACACTATGGCCCAGAGACCCCACATAGAGCATCGGACTGGTCCGGTCCACCCTGCACGAGGCTCCGGGGGGCTGTGGGGGTACAGGATCAAGCAGGGCAGCATTGGTGCAGCCCAGGGAGCAAATCTCTCCCTGATGGCCCCTTCCCCAGCTCCCCTGGGCACGGCAGCAGAGGACCCGCGTTCCCTCCAGCGTGCGGAGCTGACAGGCGCTGTTTGAGGGGCTACAAATCAGAGCTGAAAAGCCGTGGCTGGACAGGCTGTCTGGGAACAGGTAACCTGAGCCCCAGGAAAGGAGGACTCAGGAAGGCGCTTTTCAGCAATCATATTCATCATCTTCAGCTCAGACTCATTAGGCTCGCAGAGCCCGGCCCCGCCACCGCCAACGCCTCCCGCACGCAGATAGAGCCGCTGGCTCAGACAAATAAATGCTTCCAGCTTCCTGGTGGATGCAGCAGGTCAGGGAGCATCTGATGCCAATTACACGCGGTGTAGGGTTCCCTGCCCGCGCTTGCCAGCACCGCGCACTGAGGCGGCTCCTGCGCTCCAACCTTCCGCTGGCCCCATGGATCACCCTCTGCTCCCCCTGTGCCAGGTGCCATGGGGGCAGACAAGGGGAAAGAGCAGCCCTGTGCCACCCTGGTTTGAGCTCCTCCATCCTGGGTCAGAGACCAGTGCAGGGATCTCCCACTCAAGTGGTTCAGGGGATGCTTGAAGGCAACCTCACTGCATGGCTGTCCCCACCATGGCTGGATGTGCACAGCACTGAGCATCAGTGTGTCACTACATGTCCCCATCACACATGCTCGCAGCATGGTACAGCAGAAACCCTCCTTCCTGCTCCCTGGTGCGGAACTAGGGCTGGGAAGCTTCCCCGACTGGTGCAGCAGGTTTGGAGCCATCCTGGCCAAGGGTCTCTCAGAGCCCCGGGTGCTGAGCAGCCACTTCAAGCAGCAGGAAGCGTGTTGGGGACATCACCACATGGGTGCCCTGTGCTCTGCTGTGTGTGTGGATCCCAGTAACATCCCTGGGGTGGCACATCCCCATCCCAGGGTCTGAGGAGAGGGAAGCTGTGGGAGTCTCCATTGGGTTCAGGTCCAAAACTGGACCATGGACACCTGTGGATGGGGCTTGGAAGGGACCCCAAGGTGCAGGCACCCATCCCAAGCAGGGACAGCAACCAATACGGCCATGCTGAGCACTGCAATGAAATGGGTGCAGGCAGCTCCGCTCTCCCGGCAGCTCACAGGGGCAGCTCCATGTTTCCCCTTCTCCGAGCTCAGGCCAGCCTGGATGTCCTTAATTGCCCAAAGGTCAGTGTCCCCGAGCCTGGGGCCACGTGTCGGAGGGACCCCAGGCAGGAACCTGACACAGACACGAGTCATTCGGGATCAACGCTGGAGGCCAGGAAATTGCAATGGACACGAACCTAAATACGCCGCACGTCCCCCCAGGTAATCAGGGACGGGGCCAGATTCTGGCTGACAGCTTAAATGCCTTAATTCCTTGTCCGCTGCAGTTCGAGGGGGTCCCGTGTGCTGTGGGCTTCTCCCAAACAGTCTCTGAGTTGGAGATTTGTCTGTAATTGGAGGCATGTTGCATTCCCCTGAAAGTAGCCAGGTCCCACTGGAGGGGGGCTGCGGGAAGGCAGCAATTTCCCTTACGGAATTATTTACCTGATTAGAGAGTTTATTTTATCAAAATTGTTTCAGAATGGGGCCGCTCGGTGTGTCCAGCGTGGGGAGCTCCCCGGTGGGGCCGGCGGCCTGGAGACAGGTAATTT
Source organism: Nestor notabilis (assembly GCF_000696875.1). NCBI lineage: Eukaryota > Metazoa > Chordata > Aves > Psittaciformes > Psittacidae > Nestor > Nestor notabilis. Next base: position 2,021 of record NW_009911730.1, read on the forward strand.
GTGTGCTTAATGGGACTAATCCACCAGGCAATTACACCAATGGATTTCACGGCTCCAAAGTGTTCTGTTCCCATTAATTAAAAATCTGTTAAGAAGATTAGCACATAAAGGTATCAAAAGAAACCCAAGAGTTTCTTTCCCCACCAGCCCCCCCAAAGGCGAGTGTGGGAGTGCTGGATTGCTCACATTAGCACAAAAATTACTCTTTCAAAGGTAAGGGCCTTGCTTCCAAAGTAACCGCTGACAGTTTTCCTCTGACTTCCCTACCAAGAGGTCCTTTATGTTTAATTATAGTTTGTTTAAATTAGCCCTGATTGTTCGCGTGGAGTGTTAGCTTAAATACATTCTGAGCATGCGGTTCCCCCGTGCCCCGCCGGTGCGGTGTGAGGAGGGCAGCCTCCAGCCATGG
>NW_009911730.1:2606-3768 GCF_000696875.1 Nestor notabilis
GTTGGAAGGCGCCCCCCCCCCAGCAATGGCGGGTGCCCCTGCCATGGGCATGATGCTTGGGGCCACCCAGGAGGAGATGGAGGTCTGGGCGGGTCCGAACTCCGCATCCTCTGGTTGAGATGGTCACACCAGAGCAGGACCTGGGGATGGTGGTACCCACCACAGGGTACCACAGCCGCCAAACCCAGCTCTGTGGCAGGCTCTTGTGGCGGGCAGCCCCCCGGGGGTGAGGTTCTGCCAGGACCCCCCCAGCGGCTCCTCTGCAGCAGGAGCCCTGTTCCATCACCACCTGCACCCCATGGACACCATCCCCACTGCTCCCATCCCAGTGCTGCCGCTGCCGGCACTGCCCAGCCTCTTGCTTAGCATCAGTGCCACTCCTGGCCTTCGTCCACAGCCAGACACTGAGAAAAACAAAAGCAAATTCCCCGGCAGCTGAAGGTGCCATTTTTACGGCTGGGCTGAACGAGGAAGTATTTTTTGATCTCTTAAAAATCCTGAATATTATCTGACAGTTTATCTTGTTTCTCCGCATCCGTGTCTTTGCCGCAACGCCAGCTCATTTACATGTGTATTGCGCCTGCCTCCACGGGTGCTGAGGTCAATTGAAACTCAAGAAAAGAGGAGAAATTTATGCAAAACTGTTGATTGCATTTGTATGTAATGAAATCATCCAATATTCATCTGACTATAGACTCTAATCTGAAAGGAGAAGTGAAGGACATAAGAGTCACTGGAAAGCAATAATGAGCTTCTGTAGTGATTAAAAAAGCACTTGAGCTTTCTGAAAATCCAGCCAGAAATCGTGTCTAATCAACACGGAATATAGGAGGCAGAGATTACATTGATACATTTTGCAAAGCTCACTGTTGAAAATGTATGCGAGCTGTAAACTCTGACATGCCATCCATGGTCTGTTTTATACAAATCCGGGCGGCACACAATCAGCGCCCGGGCTCGTCCCTGGCACAAAGCAATCTTGGTGTCTCTGCTCGATGACTCACAAGGAGCGCAATCACATCTATTTTGAAGAGCAATGTTGGTTTTTAACTATGTCGAGAGCTTCCAGCTTCCTTGGAGTTTTTTCCTTCCTTTTGCCTCCGCTTCATGTTTCCACGCGGCCGCGGGGCTCAGTTTGGGAGGTGGCAGGAGGCTGGGCCCT
>NW_009911730.1:3799-19226 GCF_000696875.1 Nestor notabilis
GGGCCCTGTCCGCCCCGGTCCCTGCCACCACCCCCTTGGTGCACCTGCCCTGATTGAGCCGCTCAGAGCAAACCCGAGCGTCCTGGTGGAGCTGAGAGCAGCTGTTTTGGCAGCCCTGGGAAGGATGCGAGTCTCTGCCGGGGATGCGATGATTGGGGATGTGAACAGGGGTACCACTTGTGATGGGATGCAGTCCCCTCAGGGACCACCAACCCATGAAGGCCATGGCAGCACTTGCCGTGTGGGAACCTGCTGGTGCCCCAAATCTACACGTGCTGGTGGAAAGGCGTTCCTGGTGAGCGCAGCAGAGCGCACAGAGCCCAGGGCTCAGCTCCATAGGGTCTGGCCGTGGCCCTCTGCGCTGCCCTGCACCAGCCAGAGGCATTTACTGCTGAGGCCAAGCCATTTGGTGGCTAAAGCAGCATCACTGACATCAAATCTGTGCTACAAACCAGTCCAACCATTTTCTGGCCCATAGCCCCTTTCCCTCCTGGGTTATTCAGCACAGCTGGAGCTCCTTCCCATCCGCCAACAGCATCAGCTGCAGCTTCTTATCAGCTCTGGGTGTGATCCAGGCTGGAACCAAGTGAGAGGTTAGATGGAGGAAGCTTTTGGAGCAGGCAGGCCTTGTGCCGCAGCTCCTCATGTGGAGCAGCAGGTGATTTGTGCAGCAAAAGGGAACATGGGACCTGTCCAGAGCCACCCTGTGTGCCAGCCGGCTGCAGCCACAGTGAGTGTCTGTCTTCTTTTCTCCTGGGGGGTTACAGTGGCCTGTGGCAGGCAGGGGATGCTCTCCTGGGCCAACGTGCTGCAGTCCCCTGGCTATGTGTGGTGGGTGCTGCTGCTGCAGTCTTCTGTGCATGGAAGATGCTGGGGCTGTAGCTGGTGCTTTTGCCTGCTCATTCTGAGGTGCAAGGTCCTACAGTGAGCAGGGTGGGCTGTGGTCACACAGCTTTGTGGGCTCCTGTGCTGCTTTGCTGGTATCAGAGGTGAGAGCAGCATCCACAGGCATTGTGGTTGCTCCTGGTTGATGAAGAGTGCAGGGGGTGAGGGGAGGATGCAGGTGAATGGACTCCCCAACTCTCCCCTGCCATGGGGCTGTTGGCTGCAGCCGGTCAGAGAACAAGTCTCTGCCTTTCTTCACATTTAAAAGCTATTTTTGCACCTAGTTTTGCCTCACCACTGTGACCAGCACCAGGTCCCCTCCTGCTGTCTCCCAAATGCACTGGGCATGGCTGCATTAGGGACAGGTAGCTCCATCCCCAGCCCAGTGCTGGTGCCATTTTACTGCTTGGTTTTCATTTATATGGAGTAAAGGGTAAGGAACAGCAGTGAATACTTGGGAAGTTCACCTGTGCAGCAACCCCCTGCAGCTCCACTGCCTGGATCCACTATCCCACCCCTCCACCATCCCATCACCATCGCCTTAAACCCTTGGAGAATGGGAAGAGGCTGGAGAAGCCCCATGGGCAGTGCCAGCAGCAGCTTCTCCACCTGCCCTGGCTTAGGGAAACACCCAGCTGGGCAGCTCCTGCTCCAGGGCAGGTACCAGGAAACCCTTCGGGCCCAGGCTGGATGCTGAGGCTGCAACAACAGCACAAAAAGCCTGGTTGATAAATGTCAAAAGCAATAGAGATTTCGGCTGAAAGCAATTTGCCAAGCCATGCAACCGCCCTGGGCTCGCCATTTTCCGTCCTTCATTTATCATGGTGAGCGCTTTGGCCAAAATACACAAAGGAGAGAAATTGTTGATGTGTGGGGCCCTCGCAGAGCAAATCCTTCATCCTCCTCCCCCTCCCCGCTGCACACAAACTAACTTTTTGGGAGTTGTTTATTTAAGGACTGCAGAGCACTCGGTGCTCTTTGAACCCAAATGCCTTGGGAGCAGGGCTGCGGGGCTGGCCACCACCTTCCCTCCTCTCCATGAGGTGCTGTTGGGAAGTACCTGCTGGTAGTGAGGATTGGAGCTGCACCATGTGCTCAGAACCCTGTTCTGCTTCTACCTCTTCTACCCCCTAAAATGTGGTACTAGTGGCTGGCACGGGTGTTCTGTAAGTGGTCAGGGATGGCAGATGCTGGTTTTAGAAAGTTCTTATGTTGGCTTTTGTTCTTCTTGGTCTGGGTAACACTGACAGCACTGCTTTCAGTTCTCTATCCACAAAGCCTAGGGGAATGCAAAGCCTGTCTCCCCTGCCCACTCTGCACCAGTTGGTGCTGAGCTCCCTCGTGCCTTCCTGGTGGCCAGGCTGCAGGAAACTGCTGGCCATGGCAATGGGCAAACGCCTCTTTTGGGATGCGTGAACCCAAGGAGATAAACCAGCTGGGAACTGGCTGTTCCAAGGTTGCTCTTCCACATCTCATTTTAACTTTATTTTAAGCAAGAAATAAATGCCAAGCTTCACAGCAGGACAGCACAGGCTTCTCCTGCAGTGGTCCTTGCTTCTGTGAGGTGCTGGGATGCAAACGGGCTGGTGCACAAGGTGAGCAGGGCAGTTTTCCTCCTGTGCCCCAGCTCCCATGTGTGAGCCCTTTCCAGCAGTCTCTACTCTTCCTTCCTGTTGTTTTATTTTAATCTTGGTTCCCCCCATTCTGTTGCCACCGGGATGAAGAACAGTGAGGAGAGTTCCCCCCTCCCTCCAGTACAACCCAAGCAGCACAGAGCTGCTTTGGAGGTCTGGCAGGGCTGCCCCTGCCCATTGCTCTGGGCAGGGATGGTCACTGGGGTGCATTGCAGTCTGCTTTGACTCGAGGGGGGAGTGTGTCCATCTGGATGGTGCTTATCCAAGCAGCTCCTTGGTCTTTGCTGCCAGCAGCTTGTCCATCTCGGCTGCAGCGCTGTCTGCCATTTGCTGGATCTGTGGCAACACAGTGCAAGTCAGAGTCGTGTGCTGGGTGAGAGCTCAAAGGGATAGGAGTGACTGGATCACCTCAAACAATGCCTGAAGTCCCGGCTGAGTCCCACCAGCCCTCAGTGACTCTGTGCCAGTGAGAACAGGGACCGGTCAAAGGCTTTGAAAAGAGACACACACCAACTCCTGGCTGAGCTTCACAAGTGACTTGGTCCTTACTTAAGTGAGTTTAGGGGAGGCAGAGATAGAGACCTGCTGGTGTTGGCACCAGAAAAGAGAGGGTTTACCTTGTCCTTCAACCTTTCCACTGTTAGAACAAACCAGATAACAGCAGGAGCGCAGCCTCCGTATGTGCCCAGTTCACACATCAAGTAACTGATCTGCTTATTTCTTATAAAAATAAATAAAATGGTGCCTGTTAAAGCACTGCCCAGGAAGCAGGACTCCTGGTAACACACGATGGATGTGGCAGGCTTGGAAATGGGACCAAAATGTCCATGTGCTCTTTTAAGTGAGTGCAGGTAATGGCTGGAGCACATCGGGGGGGTTATGCACTAGTTTTACAGGACTGACTAAGATGCATTCTCTATGTGATGCTGACCTTTCCTCACCGAAAAATTTGGGTACAAGCGAAAACTAGAGTTGAGACGATACCTCCACAAATGCAGAAACCATCTGTCTGCTCTGGGAGAACGGCTTCCCCACAGGATTCAGTTACAATAGCATGGCCATTTTTCCTGCTTGCACAAATGCTCTGGTATATCAATGTTTATTTTTGTGAGCACACAGAGAACTGTCCCAAAGCATTTGCAATGTATCTAACTTTAGCTGTTAATAAACAAACAGCTAAAAAGTAATGGCCTGCCTTCAGAGGCACCAATTCAGCAAAACACTTAGGCTTGTGCCTGAGTTTATGCCCAAGTAATTGACTTTAGTGACATCTGCTCTTAGGGAATTAGGCATGTGCTTAAGTATTTTCCTGAATTGGAGCCAAAACCTCCTAACAGAGATAATCTCGCTAGCCTTTTCATTAATAACAAACTGGAGCAATCCTCGTTAACACCAGCTGTTTTGCAGTGGCCAGGCACTGTGTAAGTGGTGGTAAAGCTACCAATGTAGGTTGTTTTGCTCCCCGAGTTCAGCTGCTTTGTGCAACAATCCCTGTAAGCATGAAAGCTTTGGGGGAACATTTTTTTTCCCCCTCTGTGTCAACTTACAATGGTTCATATCATAAATCTGGCTTTATGACTGAAGCTCCAAATCTCATAAAGAAAAAGCAAATACAACAGCCATTGTTGACTTAAAATACCCAGCCCTGCACCACCCGTTCCCCAGCTGGGTTCTCAGTGCTGGAGATCTGTCAGCAAAGGGCTGGCACAAACACACCAGAGCTGTGAAACATCATGATGTGGCAGAAGCTATAAAACGATTACCTGCTTTTCCAGCAGCCAGATGGTATCTTCAGACACTTTGTTCTTGCTCTTCTTTACCTGGTTGATGCTTTTGCTTCGCACCTTTCTCAGGGCCTCTTTGGACTTGTTGGTGGACTGCTTGGCAAGCTTGGCCAGGCTCTCCCTGTGCTCTCTGGTTACCCTAGCAGCAAAGAGGGGGGGAAAAGAACACCAAAAGGAATAACAATGTCACGTGTGGCACAGCCAGGTTCATTTTCTGCAGCTGATGCTGGGTAAAAGCAGTGATCATCTCTGCTGCAGCACAGGGATGCCTAAAAACCACCTGTATTAACACAGAGCTTGCTCTGTATTGCAAAGGCAGAGGGACTTAACAGCTCAGGGCATGTTTTTATCCTGCTTGGGTCCACCTGAGCCACCTCTGCACAGCATCACCAAGGCAGCACACCCCAGTGAAGCAAGTCTTGAGCCTAGCATGGAAAGTTCCCAGCACAGCCCTAAGCTGAGTGACTTGGACTGGATCATACTTGGTTTACAGTTGTCACTGCAGTGCTTGAAATTTATGCTGATATGTTCAGACTTCCCTTTTTTCTGCTGCCAAAGCATCTGTGGGAAAGAGGGAAAATCCAGCTCCAGACCTGAGAGATGGAGCTGAAAAGCGTAATCCTGCAGAGCTGGGAGGAAACCTCTGTCCCTTCCTGAAACTCTTGGTATTGTCTCCCTGAAACCATAGAGCTTGAATTATGTATCTGGAAGCTACAGAGCTTATGTTTCACTCAACCTTAGCCCAGCTCATCGTGACCAGGCTTTTCCACCAAGACAATGGTTTGACAAGAGGATGATGCTACACATGGCTAGCCACAGGTAACTCAGCCCAGGAGAACTTCAGCTCCACCTTCCCCATAACGTGGGGCCAGTTACTGCTGTGATGCCACAAGAAAACCCCCAAATTCCCATCCCACACTAAGGTGATGAGGGAGTCTGGCCATCTGAATAAGGCACAGGGAATGGCTGGTGCGTCGCCTCAGCTCTGGTAATGCTCCAGCACCTCCAGCTGATCACTGTCAACATCAACTGCAAGTGCTTAACAATATCTTAATTAATATCATGGCTATTGGAGCTCCCAGACCGCCTCGAGTGTGAAACCCCTCGAGCGTGAAACCCCTGTGCTCCCACTGAGCCTCGCTAGCAAGAGAGCGCCCGTCTGCTCGCAACAGATACTGCAAAATAAACATTTCACTGGAGTATTTAGAAACTGGCTGCAGCAGCCTTGGGTCACCAAAACACTGAGGCCAAGACTCCTCCTGCACAGAGCTCGGGAAACGTGGGGTGAGGGCTCCCGGGGCAGCAGCAGCTCTGCCCCTGCAGGGGGGTGTGCTCCAGGGGGGCTGTTGGGGCACAATCAGACCCTCAGCCCTCCTCAAGCTTGCGCTGAGCCCAGCAAGTGACACACATGCTGACACCTTCCCAGGTTGCTCGCAGCAGATGTCTGCAGAGGCACTGGCCTCATGCCAGTTATCTTTATTTCATGGTGCAAGAGGGAATAGGCTTCCCAGAAGTGATGAGTAATAACAGGGATTTGGAATCGCTAGGAAAGCTGACAGACGTAGAGAGCAGCAACCCAGCTCTGGCATCCACAGTGTCCTCACAGGCACCCTGCCCTTACCCAGGGGCACCCCCAGCCCATCCTGCTCCAGCGGGGAGATGGCCAGTGGATTTCACATGTGGCAGGAGCTTCTGGTCAGTGCAGGCTCCAGCCTGGACCAAACACCTAATTAGAAGTGAGTGGGGTTACTTGTGGTTTCCTCCACATCCCAACATCAATGCCTTTAGGGCTTCTCGTGTTCGATCTCCCCAGCCGGAGGTCCCGCAGCACAGGCGGAACCAGCAAAGCCGGCTCACAAACAGGGGTCTGGGGGAGGTCAGGTTCTCAGGCAGCTCTGTAGGGGGGTAGGGAGTCAATCCTGGCTGCTGAACTTGGGAGGAGGGAGCTGGAAACCCCATCTGCTGCTGGGTGGTGAGGCAAGCTGGGCTGCGGCAGGGCTGGGGAGACCCAGCTTGCCAACAGCTATTCGCCTTCCCTGCTCCCGCTCAGCTATTCCGAGTTGTGCCGAGGGTATCACTCGGCTGCTTGGGGCTGCAGAGCCTTTAAGGAAATGTTTTTGTTTATGCAACGCTGCCAGATTTCCTATGCTTCTTGGCACGGGGTCACAGCTTTCATGCCTCCTTGTCTGTCTTTATTAACACCAATTTCTTTTTATCACTGCACAGTGCCGTGGAGTTTCTCAGCGGGTTTTATGTTCCAGCCAGACTGTGTGTAAATTCTCAGCAATGCTACCAACAATGCCAGAAACGGACACTTTTTCAAGCAGATGCTGTTTCTGGTTAACAAATCCATCAACACGAGCCAGGCCCATGGTTTCTAAGGACAGTTGTTTAATCCTGCCCCCAGGTCTGGGACTTTTAAGCTGTTCTTAGATGTTTTCTTTTCTGTCTAGTAACCGTTGTCCCTACCTCCTCTTTAAAGCCAAAAAAAGCATAAAGTGAGCCTGGGGAAGGGTGCCAGAAGTGGGGAACAGGGACAAAGTCCCTGCCTGTTGCCCTTTCTGTCCTCCCCTGCTGTTCAAGGAGCAGTGGGCTCAAACTCTGCCATTCCCCCAGGGATGGTTCTTCCCTTGCCAGGATCAGGACGGAGGCTGGTGCCTGACAAGCCAGGGTGTTCAGAAATGCCCATTACCCCTTGTGTAACATCTCTTTCTGTTTCCCTCAGTGACCAGTGGTTTAAGCACTGCAACCCCTGGATGCTCCTCTCCCCACATACGGCAGGAGCAGACCCACAGCGAGCACAACGCAGGTCACGTCTCCAACGCAAGACATTTATGCTGGTAAGAGTAATTTCTGTATCTCAAATGCTAGGAATTTCCTGTGAAGAGAGGGATCAGTTAAAGGAAAGTAGGCTTAACTAAATACTCTGCATGCATAATTGCAGATAAACATAGGGTGCAACGTATATTGCTCAACAAAAAGCATGCAAGAGGCTTCTGACGATGAGCGATCCGGAGCAACGCAGCTCAGAAACAGCTCTGGGTTTTTCCAGCAAGAGGGATTTTTGGAGTCCTTTCTCCCTGTAGTAGGTATCTTTGCATATTTCTTAAAGGGCAAAAGGAAGAAAAAAAAAGCTCACAATGAGTCATTAAACTTTCAAAAGAGTCATCTGGCTTTCAGTAAAGCATGTGTAAAAATATTACTAACTTACAAACAATATCCAGTGTAACACAATGGGTCCAAAAAAGATGAATCTAAAAATGAGGCACCACCATAAAAGACACAAGGTCAGGTCAAATTCGGCCAAGAGATCAACCAATACGAATGTTCCCATGGCTGCTTTTCTTTCTTTTCTTTTTTTGCCCTTTTAAAACCCTCAGAGAATACTTTTTACACAAATAAATATTGCCTGTGCAGTGCTAGCAACACAAACAGGCGAAAGCCTTGGGGAGCAGAGGGGATCCTAGCAGGCAGCAGAAGTAAACACCAGCGGAACGAGTGTATTTTTTCTGCTACAACTGCAATGCAAAAACTAAACTAATAGAATAAATACTGGAAAGTAAACTCCATTTGAAAATGCGCAGTTGAAACAGTCTCAAGCACTGAAGCTGGATCTGCATAAGGCAAAATGACACGTGTCCAGCTGATAAATCAGACTAAAAAGTGTGTTTAATAACAGGTAAGGACAAGTCAGCTTTGATTTTACTTTTACTGTGCCTCCCCTCATGACAGAACTGATTTCTGCGGAAACAATAACGTCTCTATTGTCTCTTCATTTCTGATGTGTTTGCTCATTTTTCACACCTGCCATAATTTTGGCAATCTCTGCATCTGTTATATTCTTTTGTAAAGAAGAGTGGGGAAAATGAAAAACTTGGAAAATTTGAAACAGTAATTTGGAGATACAGTATTAAGGAGAGGTCTCTCATAGAATTTGGTTATTTCCATCCTCCCTGTGCATTAGAAGGTTTTAAGGTTGGAATGGTTTTTTTGGTAAGTGGTTGAAACTCTGAAAGACCCAGTCGTGGTACTAAAGAGCAAACGGGACGGCGAGGGCAGACCTGCACGACGCATCTCTCAAGCTAAAAACCTCTTTAACTTAGGACCCATTGGGCTGCCAATCAGCTAGGGGGAAAGGGGCCAGGACCTGCACTCCTTACACACCAGAGGAACAGGGGAGCACATCCTCCCTGGAGAGAGAAGACTCATTTTAGTTCTGCAGCACCACAAAAGGTAGGGACAGACCATACGCATTTGTTTAAAAAACAATATATTTTTTAAGATTGGGATTTTCAGTTTTGGAGTTTCCTCCCCTGCAATTCATATTCAAGGATGACCCAAGTGCCCATTAACAATCAAACCACTGTGCAGCAACCCGGGAGCCTCAGCAATTATGAAGATAATGGTGCCCTCCTCCTCCTCCTCTCCTGAGGAATGGGGGAAGGGCAGGGAGCACGGGGAAAAGAAAATCAGCAAATAGAATGATAATGTCATTCCCTCTCACCAACAGCAACGGAAAGCTGCAATTAGACTTCTCTGATCAAAATGCTAGGGGAAAAAAATCCATAGAATTTTAAAAGTAGATGTAAAGCACGAGAAATACTTGGCTCATCTTGACTGAGGAGTCACCTGCTTGTAAAACGCAGCGCACGTGCAAGGCGCTTGCACGCACAGGCAGTGTAGGGAGCTGTCCTCACCCTTCATGGGACCAGCACTCTGTAACCCCAAGGTGGGAGATCACGTACACCTGCTCAGGGCATTTAGATGGCCGCAGGGTCTGAGCACCCACAGGAGCTTGTGAGTTATCCTTGCACCACACAAACCTGCCCCTGTCCCAGGCTGTGTCTATGCAGGCCAGTTGTGCAGCACAGTAGGAGCAGAGCTGCTGGCAGGTCCAGCCTGGTCGCATGGACCAAACACGTGTGCAGCGGGGGAGCACTGGGTGAGCTCCCAGAAGGTACCTCTCTAGTATGATGAGGTACCTCATGTGAAAGGAATCCCGTTCACAGGCAGAGCCCCCAGCGTGCTGCAGCCCAAAGCACACTAAGCAGGAATCATCAGGATTGCTTCAAAAGCACTCTCCTGATCCAAACTGAAGCACTGATGCAGTAGCACCTCCTGCTTCGTCCAAGGGCTGGGACACTCCTGTGATGGATGAGGGAAGTGATGCTCAAACCCTAGCCAGGAGCAGCCTGCTCTTCTAGCAGCTCTATTCCAAAGCTTCTACACAGCCATCAGCTTCACAATGTGTATTACATGAGAAGAGGGAGTGGATTCTTCAGTCAAAGCTATAAATTTCCTCCTCCTTTCTTTCATCACCACATTTTAGTGCCTTCTGCAGCAAGGTGCTATTCACCCCTAACACTACTAGTTCACATCAGTGCTGCTGCTACTCTATGCTGGTGTAATTCAAGGAATTTACAGCAGGGCAGCAAAAAAGCAGCCCCTGCTTTAAGGCGGTACAGCTTCAAAAGCCTTTGGCTGTCTCTTGTGAAGTGCTGCAGCCAGCTAGGACCAAGTCTCCTCTGCAGGGGGAAGATAAAGAACAATAAGACCAACCATTAGATGCCAAAATATGATGACTTAGAGCTCAGACACTTGGAAGAGCTTCCACCAGACATTTTCTTAGGGGCTTAGATTTTTTTCTGAATCTGAAATACAGCTATTTGGAAAGCAGCTGCATCATGACATTACAGCAATCGTGCATGCTTCCCCTCTGAAGGGCACTCACTGCAACCCATTGTGTTATCTTGCATGATGATGAACTTGGGCAGCCATCAATACTCACTTAGGAATTGGCACCCGAATTATTGTCCCATCCACTTCTGGGTTCAGGTTCATGCCACTCTCCCTTATAGCCTTCGTAGCTGCAGCTGTGCTCTGTAAAACAGATCAAAAGGTAAAGGGAATTAGGAAATAATCACTCCCATATGCCAGAACTCTGTCAATAGTTGGCAATCCATCTCCATGGAACATGGAAACATTTACTTCTGTTACCAGTAAGATCAGGAAGTTACATTGGTGCAGAGAGCTTTGATCAAACCGAATGGGAAACTACGGCTGCGCTCAGTATCGGGGTAGGGGGGCACAAAGGGGGGAAGAGGGGAAGGGAAGCAACAACAAAAGAAAACTGTTTTGCTTCTTTGAAACTATTTGAATGGTTTGAGGCAACGCAGAGTGAAACCGCAATAAAATCCCAAGACGTCCCCTGACTGTGGCGAAGGAGATGAAAGATTCTGAGCGCTTAAAAATTCCAGTTGAATGTTTCCCACTAGAAATCACACAGTAACTTAACCACTTCAGCGCTACAGCCTAACCACATTACATCAGGGCAGTAGCAGTTGGCTGAGAAATAGTGCCTGTGCCCAGCGCTATGTTTATCTTGCACCTTGTTACTTAGGATTAACTTCTCCAGACTCTACCACCACTGGCTGACTGCTCTGCTCAAAAGGTGGGGTGCTGCAGTGGAGTGGCTGCGAAGTGATTAAGAGGCTTCCTTCCCCATCCCAGGGCCCTGGTGTACCCTTACAGAGTGACAGGCTTAATGATTAAATCAGAGTTTTGCCAGGAGCAGCGCTCTGCCAGGTTGCTTCATTCTTGACGTTGTCAGTAACGACACCGAGTGAGTCTGTATTCTTGTGCTATTTCCTACAAGGCACATTGCTATTTCTGATACTCCTTCCCATCATTAACTTTAGCTCCAGGCTGCTGCAGGAGACTGTATTTATGGTTATTATGTATTTATCAGTTCAGCTTTTGTCAACTGAGGCACAAAGTAAAGCCTGACATATCTGCTTAGGTCTCCGACGTGTGGCATCACTGAACGGAATGAATGCTCTGCTGGTGTTTTGTAAGACCTAACTGCTGTCCTACAGAACACAACAAGGGCAGAGAAAACGTAACTGAGATGATCTCAGCACATTAGGAATGTAAATGTGTTATTCTATGGACAGTGCTTGCTCTGTAGGAAGGAAATGCTCAGTAAAAGCCGTGTTGTTTAACATACAGATTGGAGGAGAGAGAGGAAGGGGAAAATACTGCAATATTGCTCCACCAACTTGCAGCCCATGAAATAAATAGCCATGCTTAAAAAACATAATCTTGTTTGGTTTTATAACTCCCAGGCAAACAGAATTTGGCCCTGAAAGTCCTTTTGTGATTATTCTCTTTTCCAGACTCTTCAGGCATTTTTATTTCCTTTTCAATGGCATGAAGTACTGACAATATGCTGTAAATAATGACATCAAGTAAATTATCTGTAATGGCTTTAAAGAGTTCAATCTATCCATGGAACAGCTATGGTATAAACTAACTGCATTGAGAGAAATAGTTCTTAGCTCTAGTAGTCATTTGGCTTAGACAGGCAATGCTACACTGTGGTACTTAATTTCTCACATGCCCGTTTCTCAGCCTGAGCTCCTGCTTGGACACAGGCTGTAGTCACGGAGTGACTTCCCCAGCACTCCAAGGGACCTCGGTACACTCGCTGATGAGGAGCCTCCATTCTTCAAAGCCATTATACATGCTGGATGCACTTTAAGAAACACTTAGGCATCAAGTGCCTTACGCTGACCTCCTCTGAGACTTTGCTGACTTAATTGGGGAAAGCCTTTGCAAAATAAATAGAGATAAGCTTTGGCAAACCTCCAGAGGGATGAATAGCTAACCTTGCGCTCCTTACTGCTCCTATCTACACAGCTGCCCAGCGCTGCCTGTGTGAGCCCACTGCAGGGGACCACTAGTGCTTGATCCTGAGGCAGGATTTAGATTTGCTGCCTCATTCAGGGGCAAGACTAACTAAGGCTCCTGCAGGAAATTAAGGGAACTCGGATCTCCCAGAGAATGGGTAAAAACACCTAATTCGGGCTCTGAGCTGTAGATAATGCCAAGGGAGGAGCTCACTAATCTCAGCAGTGCTCTGTGACAGCGCTTAGCATGGGCACAACTTAGTCCTACCAGGGAGGCTTTTCACAAGCTTGTAGGCTACATCAGCAGCTCTCAGGGGGTGTCACCACCCCTGGTGATAAGTAAGCAAGTTTTACAGGAGTTGGATGGTGTTCTTGGCACAGACTATTCCAACCATGCATCTGGTTCTGTGCATGGCCACTTCTTCACAAGGAACTGAAATGACATGAATACAACAGGGCAGATGCAGCATCGCTTCCACATGTGCAGTTCAGGTGAACCTAAGGAGTGTGTTTGTGCTCTGGGTGCTGTAAAAGCACGGGAAATGGGGAGACCTGGCAGTTAATCCAAGCATCCAGTCTCCGACATGCTCAGCTTTGAAACCAACCTCTTGTAGACCCAACTGACGGGAAACCAGTCCCCCAAACAAACCCCTCACTCTGTGGTATTTATGGATATGACCCCAAGAGCAACCCCAGCCTGATGGGCAGCGTGTAACTCCCGTCTGGCCCTGTGCTGCTGCATGTGAGATGCTCTGTGCACCAGGCAGGGCTAGCGAGTCACTCAACCCGTGTAGTCAGCAGCAAAATGCCGCTTCTGTTTTGTGTCAGCCGCGAAGCGACACAGAGCCAGAGCTCTCAGCCCTGCCAGGTTTGACTGATTTTGTCTAAATGTCCCTTTGCTCAGCACCAACCTGTTTGTTCCCATGTAATTATCTCCTTGCAATGCCTTTGATAACGTGTCCTTACCTCTGGAAAACTGGTCATGTTCACTACAATGAGCTGCGGTGACTTCAGTGAGATCTGCCCCAGCTGGTTCAGCGGAAACTTCCCATCTTTTGTCATCACAATTATGTGATCAAGGGCCCCTCAAAAGAACCAAACACAGGGGAGTTTCAGTGTGATACAGCAAAGCTGAATAAAAACGTGTGCAGTGTCCCACTTCCCTTGTGCTATGCAAAATATAGATGTTACAAAAGGAAAATAAGCCATGTTTATTCAGACTTCAGATGCTGTTTGTGTTCCTGCATCCCCTGTGGTATTTGCAACCTAAATATTTCAATGCTGCTCTAAAGCACAAAAACATGCAAACAAAACTCGTGTTTGTTTTTGTTGCTAGAATAGGAAAACTAAGCAGGATTGTTAAGAATTAAAAGGAAATCGTTGTTTTTTAATTCTCAGAGCATAAAGAAAATCAAACTGTTGTTATAGAAATCAAGACTATTGTCTTTAATTTAGCAGCGTTCTCTTCATCCTCTCACTTCCCCCCCCCACCCCAAGTCCCAAGAGGAGGTGTCGTACACTGCCTAATTTAAAGTATTCAGTTTCTCCCTGAGCTACTCTTAATCTGCTCTCTAGTTTCTGCTGCAAAATGTTAACAGGCCAAAAGGCACATGGGACAAGAGGTACTTTATCAGTGCAATTAAAAAAAATACCTATGGCTAAAATAAATAGTTAAGAGCCTGAGCTATGCTTTCCAACTCCATTAAAGACTGAAGTTCCCCTGCCAGAGCTGGGGTGGTGAATGATTCAAACTTGGTCATTGTTTAATGTTAAATTTTATCCTTGAAACTTGATACTACTTACAAATACGTATGTTCAGAGTGTTATAGTAACCGTAGCTTAGTCAAATATATTCACATTTCTTCTTAGAACACAAACTTCACTAAATGAACAAGGCTTGTAAAGGTCACTAAACATAAAGATGAACAGCAAAAGAAGTTTGTATACGCCAGACACCAGCCTGATGGCAATTTCCAAAAGGCTAATTTAATGGCAATTGGATTTTTCCTGCCCTACTGCACCATTAGCTGACAACCTGCTTCTTCATCACATCTGCAAACGGTTCAGTTAGACACTTTTGACATCTCCCACTTAGAAAAGCTATTTCCAGGAAGCTATTAACAAAAATGGATTCTTCCTGGTCAAGCTCAGGGTGAAGAAAGCCTTTAGTTGGGGACAGCATGGTTGTAGTAATTGGGTGCCCAGTGAATAACTCCATAAAAACAAAACAGATTTGGAAAAACTCAGAGTTCTCTGTTACTAGGAAAGGTATCCGTGTTTACAAGCAATAGAACATCATGCAAGAAGGTTACCAACCTGGTGAGGTTCTAACACTGAGATTTCTGCTTAAATCTTCTTTCAGAGCTTCTACCA
This sequence comes from Nestor notabilis, assembly GCF_000696875.1. NCBI lineage: Eukaryota > Metazoa > Chordata > Aves > Psittaciformes > Psittacidae > Nestor > Nestor notabilis. Next base: position 18,164 of record NW_009911730.1, read on the forward strand.
CTGCCTGCATGTCTTCACTGGTTTCCTCCAAATTGATAATATCCTCAACTAGGGCAGCACTGATATTCACTTTGGCTTGACTCTGTCCTTTGCCTTTAGCTGCAGATTACACGAAAAATTAAGTTCTATTTCTGACAACAGTTAAGTTGTTGCATTTGAAAGCAGAAATAAGATATTAAACCCCCGCGCAATTACATTCAAAATTGAGTCTAAGATAAACCAAAGTAACTGTATTTTTTAATGAGTAAATAACCCAGCACTTAAGTATCAAATGTAGTTGTTGGTCATGCTGTGTGCACTGACTCCAGCCTTGACTCTGGTGATTGATACCCACTGCCCCAGTGCAGCAGCAGCAGCTCTCCCAAGGGAAGGGTCAATACTTCCCATGCACTGCACCACCACGAGGCAAACCAGCTCCTCCAGAGCTGTGTTCTGCCTAAGTCAGAGCAATACTGGTACATGAGATACAGGGGACAGGAAAGGAAATCCTGGAAACATACCAAGGGGTTGCAAACAGTAGGAAACCCATTACCTTTCTTGGTAGCTAGCTGTCTGGTCAGCAGCACCTGATGGACACACTGCCTGCAGCCATCCAGGAGCAGGGCTGGGCAGCCCGCAGGAGCCTGCGGCAGCCCCCGTATCACTGCGAACGAGGAGCGATAGAGGAGGGAAGGCAGATGCCGGAAGCATCTTAGTGCCATGGCCATGGTCTGCAGCGCCTCTCTAACCCACCTGCAAAAGAGGAGAGGCAGGCGGTCCACCCGGCGTGCTGAGAAACGATTCAGGCCTTAGTTGTACCTATTGGTGCGTGGTGGGAGTTGAGCCTTATGGGTGTTCTGCAGCGACCAGCGGGCAAACTCAGTGGCAGGGGCTGGGCGGCTGCATGGGAATGCATCTGCACAGCTTGTGACACAGGAGCCACGTCTGCTAAGTACGAACAGCTCGTCCGGGGAGCGGGTGTTTACACATCGGCGGAGTAGAACCGCTCATTTCTGCCGCTCGGGGTCCGAGGCCCCAGACCCCGCTGGGCTGCCCCGGTTTTATTTCGGCGCAGTGGTTCGGC
>NW_009911731.1:0-868 GCF_000696875.1 Nestor notabilis
TGAGGGCACACTCAATCCCACTGTCCATATCTTGGACAAGGATATTGAACAAGACTGGAGCCAACACTGATCCCTGAGTGACACCATTCTTTACTGTTTTCCAATTGGACATTGAGCTGTTGACCACAACTCTTTGCGTGAGGCCATCCAGCCAGTTCTTTATCCACTGAGTGGTACATCCATCAAATTGATGTCTCTCCAATTTAGAGACAAGGATGTTGTGCGGGACAGTGTCGAATGCTCTGCACAAGTCCAGGTAGATGACATCAACTGCTCTGCCCCTGTCCATCAGTTCTGTAGCCCCCTCATAGAAGGCCACCAAATTGGTCAGGCAGGATTTCCCCTTAGTGAAACCATGCTGGCTGTCACCAACCACCTTGATCAAACACTTTATTGTGTTTCATGTGCCTCAGTATTCTTTCCAGGATAATCTGCTCCAAGATTTTGCCAGGCACAAAGGTGAGACTGACTGGTCTGTGTTCCCTGGGTCTTCCATTTTTCTCTTCTTGAAAATGGGGTTTATATTTCCCTTCTTCCAGTCATCAGGATCTTCACCTGACTGCCATGATTTTTCACATATGATGGACAGTGGCTGAGCAACTTCATTCACCAGCTCCTTCCGGACCCGCAGATGGATTTCATCAGGTCCCCTGGACTTGTGCACATTCAGGTTCTTAAGGTGGTCTCAAACCTGGTCCTCTCCTACAGTGGGCCCAAGGTCTTCATTCTCACATTCCCTGCATTTGCCTTCTAAGACTTGGGTGGTGTGGTCAGAGCATTTGCCAGTGAAGATTGGAGCAAAGAAGTCATTGAGAACCTCAGCCTTCTCCAAACCAGGGAAGCCAGTTCTCCCGCTAGCTTTCAGCAA
>NW_009911731.1:1374-7913 GCF_000696875.1 Nestor notabilis
TTGCCAGATTTAATTCTAACTGGGCCTTAGCTTTCCTAACCTGGTCCCTGGCTTCCTGGACAGCGTTCCTGTAATCTCCACAGGCTGCCTTTCCTCACTTCCACCTTCTATAAGGTTCTTTTTTCCCTCTAAGTTTCCTCAGCAGCTCCTTATCCATCCATGGAGGTCTCCTGGCCCTTCTGCTGCACTTCCTTCTAGTCGGGACGCAAAACCCCTGAGCCTGTAGCAGGTGATCCTTGAATATCAATCAGCAGTCTTGGGCCCCCCTGCCCTCTAGGGCTATATCCCATGGAACCTTACTAAGCAGGTTCCTGAAGAGGCCAAAGTCTGCTCTCTTGAAGTCCAGGGCAGTGAGCTTGCTGCACGCATTTCTCACTGTCCTGAGGATCTCAAACTCGACCATCTCATGGTCGCTACAGCCAAGGCTGCCCTGGAGTTTCACATTCCCAACCAGCCCCTCCCTGTTGGTGAGCACGAGGTCAAGCATGGCACCTCTCCTTGTTGGTTCCTCTATTACTTGCAAGAGGAAGTTGTCTTCCACACAATCAAGGAACCTCCTGGATTGCTTGTGCCGGGCTGCACCGTCCCTCCAACAGATATCAGGGTGGTTGAGGTCCCCCATGAGGACAAGGGCCTGCGAGCGTGAGGCTGCTTTTATCTGTCTGTAGAGCACTTCATCCACAGAGTCCTCTTGGTCAGGTGGTTTGCAACAGATCATCATAGTAATATCTTTTATTTATTTGCATCCTCTTTTATTAAAAGAAAAAAAACACACCAAAACCAAACCAACAAAAGAGAAAAAACCCCCACATTCTGAGCAAGAATGAGGTTGTAAAATTAGCGTAATATCAAAATCCCATCTGATGGCCCAGAAGTTAACTTTTTTCCCATACGAATTTCTTTATCTCAGTCTGTATGCTAGAAACAAGATATTATCCTACATATGTAAAACACGTATATGTTTTAAGTATGTTCGCTGGCTTCAGTTCTCTCTTTTCATAAAATTCAAACCAAATCTGTGAATCCGCCACAACCTGTAACTTAAAATTACATCATCCTAGGTCTAGCTCTGTTCTCTTTTTCCATATGTAAATGTGTACATATAAACATATATATATTTGCAGGTATTTGTGATTGTATGTATGTATCTACTCATATTTATGCTCTCAAACATATCCTGCTCTATTTCAAATGTTGAAAGTAGTTTAGGATTGACAAGAATAACAAAGGGTGGGCTGGGTATCAGTCAGCAGGTGGTGAGCAATTTTGTTGTGCATCATTTGTGTTTATTTTTTTTCCTTTTCCCTTTTAGTTTTATATTCTCTCCCCTTGTTATTTCCCTTATCATTATTATTATTACTAGTAGTAGTAGTAGTATACTGTACTTCAGTTATTAAACTGTTCTTCTCTCAACCCACAGGTTTTACTTTCCTTTGATTCTCCTCTCCATCTCACCTGGAGTGGGGAAGGAGGGTGAGTGAGAGGCTGCGTGGTGCTGATTTACTGGCTGGATTTAAACCACGATATAGGGCATGAGTCACCCATATAAGATTCTGAATACATATGTGAAAGCATTAGGAGGTCAGAATTCTCTGATTAAATACAGGGATATGGGAAAACACGCATACTGACTTGTTTTCACAAATATTACATTTGGTGAATTTTCATTTAGCTACTCTTTTGCTTATAGTCACTGTACCGGATGGACTAATTACAGTTCTCATATTTATCCTTCTAAATGAAGCCTATATACAGATTGCCAGGCAGTCCTGGACGTTCAGTGTCTAGTTAGGGCTTGGTCTTCATCTCTACAGCAGGAAGACTGAAAATTTTAATTCTCTCAGACTTAGATGAATCTCCTGTGGCCTGTAGAAACTAAATAATTATTCACTTTATGAACTAAGAGCCTTAAATTCTCTCTTCAGCAGACAGAGTTGAAAATCCTAAAAATCACATTTTAAGTCAGCGGGAACACTCAGATATCTCTAACTACCTGTGAAAAGGGTCAGAAAAAATCTAACATTCAATATGTCTCACAGAATGGAAATTTCCAGACTCTACCAGCTCAGATTGTATTTTCAAGTGGATTTTTTTTGAGCCATTTGGATAGGAAAAGTCCCTTAGGAAATGAAAGCTGCAGTTCTAAATATTTTCTTATTTTAGAGTTAGGATTTCACTGCAAGATATGATCAAATTGCAATATTGATTTGTATTTAATTAATAACAAACCTGTACATATCTACAGCAGATACAATAATGGCCAGTGTTAAGAATTGAGCATTATGTAAAGTAAGAATAGAATTTTGTTTTTAACATTAAAAAAGGAGAAGAAAACAAAAAAAAAATTAATCACGTTTATTTCATTAAAAGTACTGAAATGTCAAGTCTTTACTTACTGAAGTTTTTGAAATTGTTTTAACTTGAAAATGTCCCCAAATATTGAAACAGCGATATTTTCCCATGAAAAATAATTCTGACTGAAAAGTAAAGTTCTAGTACTTCTTAGAGTAAGAGAAATACTTATCAATATAACAAAGTAGTTCTGCTGTAGCACAATGAAAGATGATTATGAAAGGGGAAATGTATGCAAGCCATAACCAAACACTTCCTGATACTTACATACATTATTCATAACACTGATAGAAGCATTCAATCTAGCCTCGCTTTTGGTATGACTCAGGGTATCGACTTTCCACCAGTTATCTCATTATTGATCCAAATAAGTCTTGTTTGGCTGAAATGCATGTTTGAAAAGCCAGAGAGTCATCTACCCTTGTAAACAAAAAAAATGGGAAAATCTTCATTTCCTCCTGTTGTTTCTCTAGTGATTAATCTCGCTCACTGTTAAAATTTACGCCTAAATGATACCTCAGATTTAGGACACTGCCTCTGTAGTACAGAGCATTTTGCCCTAGTAAAAAATATTAATTATCAAGTGATTTCTTAGGTTTATTTTAATAAAACAATCAGATGTAGGTCTTTAAGAGTAAAGTTTAGTCACTTGTTAAGAAATACTAACAAAGATATTGGAAAACCAAAAAAAAACCCCAAAACCTTAGCCATGATAAGATATTTTCAAAGGTCAAAACCAGTGACTGAGCTCCTTTAAAATGCAATAAACAGAGTTAAGGGTGATCAAAAACTTTTACAGGAGATTTTCATGTTTTTCAATTTAAGTCTCTTTAGAGTGCTAAGGGTTAAGTATCTTGTAAATCACCTGGATTATTATGGGTTTTGCTGCCTACAAGAATCCGGCTCTTTGGTGTGGGAAACCTGCTGAATTGCTTTCTCAGCCTCCTACAGCTTACTGTGTATCTAAAGCACCAAGGATAATGGTAGAAAGAAGTAGAAATGAATCCAAAAGGAAGCTTCAAAAGAGAATAGCTACATGCATTGCACTGACTTTTATTCCATTACACCAAGTTTTGTTCCATGCATTATTTCGCTGACTTTTATTTTATAAAAGAGCTACAGATGCCATCTATCTGTACTTCTATAAGGCCTTCAACATGGTCCCTCAGCATCCTGCTTTCTAAACTGGGGACATATGGATTTGTTTGGTAAGCAATTAAGAAGATGAAAAAGTGTTCAAGGCCAGGCTGGATGGGCCTTTGAACAACCTGGTCTAGTGGAAGGTGTCCCTGCCCATGGCAGGGAGGTTGGAGCCGGATCTTTAAGGCCCCTTCCAACCCAAACCATTCTATGATTCTGTGATTCTATGATTTGACATACTTTTTTTTTTTTTTAACACCAAAGCTAATCTAAGATATTAACGAGCTCTCCTGTCTAAAATGCTTGCTTCTGCTTCTTAGTTATGGCACTGCTGTAAACAGATTATTAAAAGAAAAAAATTAAAGTTTTTTTTTTCTAAAGTTAATTATTTCAGGGATTTTCCAATATTCATTTTTGCTTTCACCAGCTACTGTAATATTAGCTACAAAGAATACACCAGGACAACAAATGGAATTTTGATATGCATGTCATTTTAAATAATCTTTTTGTTATTTTGTGGCTACTTCTATGTTTTGTAAGACACCAGTAACATTGACAACAGGGCATATCTTCACAGGTGGTATTCAGCTAATATGCCACTTCTGTGACAGATGCACTTGTGACCAGGAAGTGATTCCCCACATCCTTCATAACCAAGCCAATGTCTTAATATAATAAAAAATCAGTATTTGGAGAGGCAGTATAGGGAATGCTTCATATTTTGTTGGTTTATCTCCTAGGACTTAAAACATAGATTAAAATATGAATGTAGGGACAAATATGTACCCCAAACATATTTTTTCTTATTCCAGATGATATATAAACTTCTCTAATCTTGTTTAAAAATATACTGCATGACAAATCCATACTTAATACACCTCTGCTAAAGACTTTATATGATACTGAAGATTAATTTAACCTAGTTACCAATTTATTTGTAAATTACCTGTATATAATTATGAATATTAATGGAAGCTTAAGTGAAACAGGCAGCAAAGACCAATGATTTTAGCAGACTTGTTCAAAATTTCATTTATTGCAACAAAAAAATAACAAGACTTTCCAAAACTGCAAATCAAAAGGTTGAGTGCTGAAATAACAAGTGGCACAGTAGCCAAGAGGTTCAATAATCTAATGAAAGTTTCTGATTGGATTAACTTTGGGGTTTTATTTAAATTATTCATAAGCAAACTAAAACTTTTACACATTCTGTGCAACTACTGCTATACTCTATACAGAGGACACAACAATTTTAGATTTAAGGTTGCTTACATACGTTTTACCTCAAGATAGTCACAGACACACAAAAAAACCCAAACCCAAATAAACAAACAAACAAACAAACAAAAAACCAACACAAAATAAAACCAAAAGCCAAGAAAACAGTGATTTATGCCTCTCCCATTTTTGGTCCTTCCCTGCCACAGCATTCAAAATATTCAGCCACGGCTGTTCCATAATCCTTTTTCAGTTCTTGGATATGATCCTAGTACTTATTGCTTACAGTCATGATCAAATATAGTATTTCATATCTGATCTAGATTTAAATTAATTTTCTACTAATTCACTAATTCTACATAATACACTATGAAGCCAAATTACTCATGTGAAGATGGTCCTTGGAGATTTTGGTGCACCACCAGTAAATACTTTGTCACTGGAAAAGGGAAATTTATGAGTGAATTTTTCATGGTATTTGATGTAACAAGGCACATGCATATGAGATTGGCATGACATTAGTATTCTGTTAATCGGAATTTTTCTCTATTTATGTTTTTTATTTATATTTATTACCATATATTATAGATATTATATTTTATGTTTATATAAATTTTTCTATATTTATATTTATGTTTAGTATATTATTACTGACAGATATGACACCTGAGCAATTTTCATAATAAGTCATGTATATGGGAACTGTATGGGAGAGAGTTTGGTTTTGGTTTGTTTTTTCTTCCCCTCCTCTAACAGGTTGTTCTCTGTCTGTGTTTTCTTTTGTGTTTTTCTCTGTTTTCTGTGTATCCTTAAAATGAGACCCTTGTTTTCCATCTTTTATTCCCCACTCCACTGCTGAAATTGGACTGCTTATTTTGAATCTAAACATTAATTTAGTGATCTTGGTCTTATCTTTGTCTACATTCCATGTAGTCAAAAGCAGAACCAGATAATTGTCAATTTTGCAGTTATCTGTTTGCATTAAGGTAGTACTACATATTCCATTCAAATCATCAGCACAGGAACAGTTTCACAACTGGCTTAACATTTCAGCTGACTTGTGCTCCTCTCCCTGAACTGTGTTCATCGATAGAAACAAATTTAGAAAAGTTAGATTCTAGGAGGCTCTTTCTGTATTATATCATCATAACATTTTTCTTTAAATCCTTCATTCTGACTATGGTTTATTGTGAAATAGAATCAGCAAATTGGTTGAGTTTTAGTCACATTAGTTGTTAACACAGATTAAAGGCCTTATGGAAATAGGCTATCCCTGTACTCAAAGGTAGCAGTATGTTTTAGAAAGCATGAATATGGGATGCCTCAACAACAGAACATTTTTCTAGTCTTCTTAGTTAAGGACAGCACTTCCACATTCTGTGCAAGAGAGTATGAAAGACTTGTTTTCAGGATCTAATTCCACTTGGAGTTAATGCTGACTCAGCTGAAAGATTTACAGTTTAGAACATTTAATGACACTTTCAGGTTTTTGTGCTTCCGACAACCATAAAACACAATGCTTATTCCCACACCCTGTTGGAGCTCACATGCAAAGCCAAAGTTAACAAACCAAGTTGCAAAAGTGGAAGAACAGAGCAATTTTCTTCACAGTGTGTATTACTCAGCTCCCCATTGCCAAGAACTGTGTCAGAAGGTGATATAAGTACCTGCTGAAATTCAGAATTTCCACTGTGAACAGTACAGTCGCATTTTCTAAAGTGCAGGCAGCTTGCTTACTACCACATATGCTTGTGATATCTTACTTTTTCTGTCATTCTCTTAATAAATATGTAGAAGCCAAAAGATGCAAGTGATTAGTGGCAACTTAG
>NW_009911731.1:7944-15892 GCF_000696875.1 Nestor notabilis
TACTGGTTAAGAACTGAGATTCCTCTGCAACACATCCGCTGATGCTCTCCTCATTAAAGCACACAGGTCACCCAGGTTCTGGAGTTTTTTGATTCTTTTTCGAGTTTTGGGAGGGTTTTTTTAGATGCCCATGTGAACAGTTTTTTTCAGCACTGGCCGCTTTTCATAGTGCATAGGCTTTTAAAACAGTCCAGTGGATCAGAACAATACCTAGATAGACTGATACTAGTAGTAAAAATTCCCTCTAAATAATGACATGTAAGAGAGAAACCCACTATTTGAATATGCTCACCGCAATAAAAGACGTGATTATTCTGCATCTCCGAAATAAGAATGATGAGAATTCATTCTGAATATTCAGTGGTGCTGTGAATGCTTAGTGAGTGCTTAGTCAGTGTTGATCTTTTTGACAAACATGAAAAATTAAGCTAAGGTTAATTTTCAATGAATATAATGGCAAATAGCAGAGAAAATATATATGGTAATACCACGAGCTGATAAAGTTTTTGGGTTAGTAGTCTGTGTAATGTGCCATACCAGAGACTTTGAAGGTAAGTTAAATGAATGTCGCAACAGTATTTGAATTTCAGCTGGCATTTTCCTGCAGCCAGAACATCATCACACAAGCAGTATGGTTGTTGAGGGCAATTAAGTCATTTCCTGAAAAGCATTACAAAATTTAGGTGCATAAAAATTGACTCACATGATCATAATTAATTTGTAATAAAACTGAGCTCTGTAACATCTGTGAAACTGTAAAGAGCAACACAAAGGAATTTTTTCAAAATTGCCATAACATATTCATAGTCACATCAAAATATTCTAAAATTATAATCCCTTTACACTCTAAAGCTCACTTCTAGAGAACAAGGTATGTGATTGTGCTTCTCCAGAGTGATGTGTCTTATCTGAACACAATGCTGCTGCTTATATTTTAGAATTAATTATATAACAAGGTAGAAAGCATGGTGGATTGGTTTTGTAATTTTTTGGGGGTTATATGTATCTTTCTGCATGTTTATCTGTTTCTCTATGAAAAAGAATTTCACGAAATCAGAAGCCAACCTTCCACACACACATACACACATACACATATGCTAGTTAGTAATGTCTGTCAATTCTGTTCATGTTGAATGGAACCCTGTGTGAGGTGGGAGCCCTTATTCTTTCCCCACCTCTCACCGCTAAATGGAAGTTAAAAGTTGCTGCAGTTCACTGCTTCAGACATACAGACCCATTGCTTGTGCCTTACACATGCATTTGCAAGCAAAGAAGCTGTGCTTGAAACACTGTAGGTGACTTTTTGCAGTTGTAAGTGGTCAGGGGCACCTGAGATATATCTATTTATATCTAGAGATATAAATCTCTTTCTACATTGTTTACCAATACATAGTTACTTTAGAATTCATTACAGATACTCAATACACAGATATTCACACCCTTTTAAATCCCAAGCCCAAATATTAATATCAGGCCACATCAAGAGCACAAAACATAAAGGTCAAATCAGAAACTCACCATAACATATCTTTAATCTTGTGTCCATCTGTGCCTGTTACCAGATGTTTCACAAACACATACACGAAATCTAGAATTAGCTTAAACTGTCACCTCATATTAAAAGCCAGATAGTAATTCTCAAATGTAACTTCTTTTAGCCCTGACAGATGCATGTTTCTGTCTATTCTAGAGTGCTATTAGTAGATGAAGCTCTTAATTCAGGACACCTGCTGTTTTCTGGACAGAAGTTCAACATCTTAGGAAATATTCTTGAATTCTTTTAGGCAGATCCCAGGTATGTAAGACAGAGATTAATATAGATGACTATTCCCAAGTGCAGTTAGAGAGCATATAAAAATATATTTGAAATATTTGTATACTTAGAAACAGAAAAATAAATTCTTGTACAGTTAGAGTCTTCAGCTAGTTAGGGTGCTGTATCAGGAAGTGCTAGTCTTAATTTCTAGATCCTTTTAGCCCAAGCAACTTAAAACCTCTTTTTTCTACTTTCTATCACATCAGTTAACCTTAACCTCACATTCTTGACAGTGCTAGTCACCAGTTCTTCTGACGAGGCTGAACTAATATTCTAATAAAAAGTACTTGTTCATATGAACAAAAAAATCTAGAAAGAAGAAAAATGTTTTAGGCATCAGAGAAAATAAGATTATCTCAAGAAGTATGACTCTTAAATTCTGAACCAAGAAATACACTTGTTCAGTGTGTTTTGTACTAAAGAATACCTGGGTAGAGCACAGAAAAAGCAGGTAAGTACCCTCACACTCTGATGATGGGCAAAGTCACCAAGCTTCCTTATTAGGCAGATCCTATACTGAACAACACAGCTGAAAACAGAGTTTAAGCTGTAGGAGAGCTTAAACTGGAAGTCTAAATACATGCTGCAAATATGGCCTGCATAGTTCAGTACAGTAGATAAAAATTCCTCTAGGTTATATGACAATTATACATTGTTTGTCTTGTCAATCTTTTGTGAGTAACACTGATTTGCACTTATTTTTAGAAAATATATGGTCTTTTACATTCAGAGGAAAAAGGATGTTAATTTTTTACAGCTTCATCTAAATATAGATGCATGCCTAGCTGCATCAAATTCAATACCCACCAAAGAAGAATGAGTCAGTTTTGGAAATGACATGAACCACTGTGCTAGTGTATAGAATGAAGCAAGAGGACACATTACTTGTAATGAAGAGATGTGCACTGGAATGCACATAAAACTCAGAAAAATTGTGTTTCTCCTGTATGAACCTGTCTTGGTTTATATTTGTAACATTTAATGTCCCTCTTGAAGACTGGATTTTTTTATTCTGTTTTACTCACTATACTACAAGTGTTTTCAAGAGCTGCTGTACAGGAGATAGTTCAAAACAGAAATTTATAACTATTAACCATAACCTTTGGATGACAGGGAACTTGCATGAATACCTAATTGTATTTAATAACTATAAAACTTTTTTAAAGAACAGCAAGCAACTCATGGAGTCAGAGAAATGACAGCTTTCAGCAAAGTATCAGTAGACTTCATTTGTTTCTGGCCCACAGAGACATTTATCTTAAGGCACTGCCTCAGGCTTTTGGGTTTCTTAAATCTATCTCCTTGAAATTATTTACACTGCTTTTTACTTCCCACTAAACAAACTTATTTTAATATTTCATCACCCTAGTGCAGTTCTGTGTTCTAAATTCAGGAAATATCTTTCCAGAAAGAAAAAACATAGAAAAAATAACTAGTATCCCACCTTTAAACCATAGAAAGAGAGAATAAAAAATAAGTTGTCAGTTATGTTTATACACATCTATTTACAAACAAAAATAAAGTATGTTCTGGGTAGAACAAAAGCATTAGTCTAGTCTACAAAACTCTGCTCACAGGGATAACAGCCAAGCTTTTGCTGGTGTAACAATCATCAGTGATGTGTTTTTTACAAATCTTGTGAATAGAATTGTTTTTTACTTACTTATTTTATGCAATTTAAAAGGTAAAATGCTATGCAAGTAGAAAGAATTCCTTCAGCAAGTGCAGTGGCTTTACACAGGAGCCCCACCAGTGCAGTTTGGATAGCAGCGGTTTGCAGTGCCATATACAGGAATCTGCAGATGATGCAGAAATCCTTACCTTTTTTTAACCTGAATCATAAATTGCACAGAATTATCCATCATAAACAGTGAAATGCATTGGGAAAAAAACCAAAAACAAAAACGCGTGCACACACACAAAAACCCAACAAAAAACAAGAAAACCAAACTTGCTTAAATCTTTTAGTAACATAATGCAAAGTTCATTCACCTATAACAAGTTGAGTCCTTTGTTACTTATACCACTTCAAGCCTCTGGATGTCCTTCCAGTCCTTAAGTTACATTTTCAACAATACTAAATATTGGAGAACAAAATTTTACTTTAAGAAAGTAAAGGCCACTAAATCATAGAATCATAGAATTGTTATGGTTGGAAAGAACCTTAGGATCATCTAGTTCCAAACCCCCTGCCATAGGCATAGAGATACCTCACCCTAGACAGTGTTGCCCAAGGCTCTGTTCAACCTGGCCTTGAACACTGCCAGGGATGGAGCATTCACCACTTCTTTGGGCAACCTGTCCCAGTGCCTCACCACCCTCACAGTAAAGAATTTCTTCCTTATATCTAACCTGAACTTCCCCTGTTTAAGTTTAAACCCATTCCCCCTTGTTCTATCATTACAGTCCCTGATGAAGAGGACTATATAAAGCTTACTTCTCTAATTTCAGAAAAATGTACTTGCCTCGAGAGTTTCAAATATTCGTTCAACCCATAGGGGGATTTTTTTTTCCATTTTTTTCTGGTAACTTAACACCTTAACACTGTTGTAATTAACCAGGATATTAAATAAACAGAATGCAATACAGTCAGCACTTGGGAAACTAATGATGAGTGTTAACTCAGCTATTATGACATTTCAGAAGGCAAAAGTTCTGGTTCACATGTGCTGTGCTACTCACAAAGCGTAGAAAAACTATTGCCTATAAAGCACTGTAAGACCTGCATAGGTATCTCAGACAGTATTTATCTACTGAACTTCTTTTAATCATAGAGAACTTTCAGAGGCTTCCTGGATATGGCCCAGGTAGACAAACTTGTGAAAAGAAAACCTTAAATACATCTGAGTGTTTCAAAGCCTTTGACTCCTGCCTGGAGCTGACTCCCTCCACTAACATGCATCCATGACCAGCATAATAAAAGACAACACTAAAATACCTCGAAAACAAGCATTACCATCTTCACAAATGCCAGGGCATGCACAGGACCAGTCCTCCATTACATACTTTTTTCATCCTGTAACAGGAGTTCTAGATTATACAATCACTTAATAAAAGTCTAGACTGCCTACACTGCCAGAACTAGAACCTCTGTCGCCCCTTCAATGATAAATAGATCTAGCAGATAAATTTGAATACCTATTGCAGATGTTTTCCTTTCTCTCAGCTCATTGTCACTGAAAGACAACATGACCCCTCTCCTGGATTCTGTTCCTAATCATGCATTGCTTTAAAAAGCATCCTGTTTATGAGCAATAATAAAGTACAGTTACTTTTCTGAGGTGTCTTCAACATTTTAAATAATTCAAATACTCTACCGAAATGCTCTGTAAAGGCATTCAGAAGTGCTGAGTCTATGTGGACAAGCACTTGCTTTACAGATAAGTATTCTGGCTAATATAGGCAACACCAGGGAGACTGATGGGTAAGAATGGTAACCCTTAGATCCAGCTCTGCTTCATTTTCCTGATACAGTAGGTGATGGTGAAAATCAGGCCTTTTCCATCATATGGTGGGGGATGGAAGGGAAAATAAGGAGGAAGAGGAAGACACAGGGAGGAAATGGAAGTAGTGGAACAACATGAGAATACAGGAACTGTGAGCTAGGACACATGCCCATAGACGCTCTGCAATGTGTGTGTACCCAAGAAGGAATAGCCCTATAATGCCTACATAAATAACAAAAAATGCTCAGTGCAGTCCCCATAGGTATCATTGATACCTTTCATCTGTTTAAAGAATGTAATTTTGCACAAAGTTAATGTTGTAATCAAAATAAATTATTTTGCCTCATTGCTATATATTTCATGAATCCAGTTAGACTTCAAACCAAATAAAAAAACCCAAACAAACAAACCAAACTCAAAATAAAACAAGTAAAACCCTCCTACATTGTATAAATATATATAGACAGTGTAGACTGATTCACAGGGAGATGTATGCTGTTTGAACTATACCTAGGTTCAACAGGCAAATAGAAATTTAGATTGTATAAATTATGAATTTTAAATTAATTGATACAGTATTAATCTCAGTTTTCTCTCCACAAAGCCATTGTGTTACAGGTAATGTGATTTTGCTCTCATGTGAAATCTGTTCTCCCTGACACTTCCCACACAATCCCCTCTCATACCACCTTCCCCCAGAAAACATCTGTAACAGAGCTGCTTTATTATTCTGGAAAATTTGTTTTCTTCCTGCAGCCTCCAGACCCACTATTCATTAAAACTTTTAAATCTTATTAGAGGTAATACCTAGAAGGGCTCCAAGGGCTCCATGGGCAACTTGTACGCCAATGTATAAAAGTTTTGGAATTTGTAACAATGATCACATAACTGATCTGCAAAAAACGCATAAATAGTCTGATCTGAATTTGCCCACTTGTACATTGTGCAAAAAAAAAGTTAAATGCATAGGGTTCTTTTAAACAAATGTGTTGCATGCATCCATGCATTAGTGTAAGCCCTTTCTGCCCTCTCCTACTCTTCTGTACAGTGTAGAGAAATCAGGCAAACAGGCATAAGCAACTCTGGGAGCTAAGCAAGAAGAGAGAAATGGAAATATGAGTTCAAGTACTGAGGACCTACCCTTCACCAGGCCATCATTTCTTTCTTCTTCCTCCGCCTCTAATCTCCCACCCCATGTCCTTGCTTCTGTGAACAAGATCCAATTCTGATGGACCCTTTTCCTGGATGTCATGTCCTCAGGCCACAGAGCAGATTTTACACAGTTATTTCCCATGGTATCATTGTTCACACAATGTGAGCCTCAAAGGTTGAAGTGTGTGAAGAATAACAAAAGCCAGGCTTAGACGGATCAACTTTGAACATTTAGAGTAAGTCTTTAATAAAATACCATATCTAAACAAGTGATCAGATTCACAAGTTATTAGTACTGTTGCCTCCAAAATTACCGTCAATATCAGTTTTTTGTTTGAAAATTCATTTCTGTGTTTTATTAATTTACGAATCCTGGTTATTTCCATGTTAGTATTATATAAAACTCATTTGCACAGTTTCCCAAGCCAATAGTGTCATGTCTCACCTTATAGTTTCCAAACTTTGGTTTATTACTGTCCAAAGCCTTCTAAATCAATTTGTGATTCATATAGAAAGAAAAGTAAAAATCTAGCTTGATATAATACTGCAGTATCACCTCAACTAAGCTTCCAGTAGAAACAGAAAAAAAAAAGAAAACATTTTTTTCTTAAAAAATTCTTTGAAGGAAGAAAAGGAAAAGAAATTTTAGAAGTAAATTAGAATGACATAATTTGACCATGTAAAAAAGGCATTGACTATATTAAAAAGGAAAAAAAAAAAAAAGAGCTACTACTGACATTGTATGAAGTAGAAACAGTGGTTCTCTAAGCTTCCTATAGGCTCATTTTTTTACTCACATGTCAGGGTAAATAATTGTTTTAACAACCAAATCTAGCATCAAAGTAATCAGTTGTCCAACTGATGAATTAGAATCTTTCTTCTCTACCTTCTCCTGTAAAATTTTAAAAATATCCTTAAGCTACAGGCAGACCCATAGCCCTTTGGAACTATGCAAAGGTCAATTCAGCTACACACTATATCATCAGATTACTGCATTATCCAAGGGATAAAACTCATTTTAATGCAAAAATGAAGTAAATGTAATGAGACATGACCATGGGGCCTGGACGCTGAACAAATAGTTTACATGCATTCAGTCAGAAATTGATATATTTGCCTACTCAAGAAAAAAAAAGAAAACCCCAACAAACAAACAAAAATACACCATGATTCCAAAGTAAAATGGATAGTAACTCATAATTGAATGTTATTCTTTATTACACATACTACAGTGTTCTAAATACTTCCTTTTAACCAGAATATTCGTGTTTTGCTGAAGACCTAAATCTTTATCAAGCATGCCAGTCTGAGGAGCAAGGCTGACAAAATGGTAAGTAGGCAAATCTGTGCTACATACATGAAAATAAAGATGTGTAAAATATTTCAATGTATGAGAAGTTAGACATTGAAATTTAAGCCAGTAAATTGAGATTTTATTTGTTAAATTTAAATTAGTTACACATTAGAACTGTGAAACAGATCTTTTTTTGCTTTTGACACATTAAGCTATGTCCTGGGTTCAGCTGTAGCAGTC
>NW_009911732.1:0-3098 GCF_000696875.1 Nestor notabilis
AATTATATTCTATAAGACATAAAAAAGGGATCTCCACCTTTTTGTAATCAGGACTTCTGATTTCCTTGAAAAAGAATGAATTAAGTATCTTCCAATAGATGCTGCTAACCAGAACAGATACTTATTTTTCAGACTTAAGAGGAATGTAATTCTCTGATTCAGAGATGGATCTTAGTACAGATACTGTGCTAAAGTGCTCTGAAGCGGGGCCCTCTATGTATTTTTGAGTGTAAGTTGATAGCTGAAGCAACTATTTGGGCCAAAATCTCACAAAAAAAACCCCAAAATAAATAGCTGGAATACTTGGAAGCAAATGTCCAAGGAGGACAGCAGTGTATTTTTCCTTTTGGGTCTACGCAGTATGCCTTCTTTAAGAGGGCAGAAATAAAATCTTGACTCACAACGTATTTGTCCAGATGCAGACAAGCCAGCCAGCCATATTAAAGATCATAAAACCTATTATTACAGATGCGTGAGATCACAGTTCAGAACACTTACATTTTCCCTTTCCAACTCTGAGAAATCTTAGGGTAGAACACCTTTCAACTATCAGCACTTAACTTTGCAGTGTACCTAACTGTCCTCTCCAAGAATTTTCTATGAGCAATGGACAGAATTAGGAATCTAGAAAGCCAAGAACTTATTTTTGTGTACAAAAAGGGCTAGCAAGACTCAATGTCAGTTCTGTTGTTTCAGGCTCTAATCATAAATAGGAGATACAAGAAATTCAGAGGCACATCCAATAGACTCCACAGCTCAAAAGAAAATCAGAATTCACATTTATGGGACAGATGTACTTGCATAGTAAGTACATACATATGTACATACATAAAGCAAGTGGATCTCACACCTAACTTTTCTACAGTTCGAAAGAAACAGATTTTGTTTAGTAAGTTGATTTCTTTTTCAGAATTATAAGACAACATTATCTGAAAGTACTGTCAGTTCTTCATACACAACTCAAACAGACTGTCAATAGAGAGTAGAGAAATGTTGCTACAGACAATATAAAAACCAAAGTACATTGCTATTTACAGCAAGGAACATTCATATTACCGGTGAAATTGTACTTGTGCCTTCCACAACTGGCTGACAAGCTTCTGCCACAGCTCGAACATGGCCATATCCAATTGCTGTTAGCAATAATTTGGCTATTTTTAGAGCGTTAAGGTAGGCACCCCTTCGAGTTTCCATATCTGCATTTGGCAGGAAGTTATTTCTAGTCAGCATGCTCAATACAAGAGGCAAGCCACCACTTTTCAAGAAGTTGTATTGAAAGTCGCTGGCATCTTCTCCCAGAGGTGCACTGGCAGGCATCAACAAGGCATAAACTACCTGTAGAACAAAATACAGAGTTAACTAGCAGAAATGCACTAGCTTGAATATAAATGACGGAACAGGAGTCATTGCTGGAGTATTACTTAGGCAGTGCTTTGACACCATTTGTCATACATCAGTTTATTTCAGTAAATTGTTAGGCATCTTCAGTTTTTAATTTCTAACCAGAATTTGATCTTAGGCTACCATAATGTTATAGAAAGGATTTCAAAGACAAGAGTTGAAAATTTTTACAGAACAGGCAAGGCATCACAAACCTCTGTTAGATACAGCACTTGTGAGGCAGAAGGACCAAAGAATAGAGAATCAAGGGATGGACTAAGGCTGCTTTCCCCAAGCTTTGCATGATCTAAACAAATAGCTCTTAGTTTCTCAACCGTAGTGTTATCTGCAAAAAAAAAAAAAAAAAAAAAAAAAAAAAAAAAAAAACCACAACTTATAAATATTTTGTAACAAACCTATAACGAGCCAGTAATATTTACAATTAATTATTTACAATTAATTAAAATCTGAAAAATTTTAACTGTATCAGGAAAGTTGCAAAAAGTGTAACTGATAGAAGATCTACATAAGACTACGAAGTGTTCTGCAATGATTTTTTCTGTCAGTACAAATGTGATCCTCTTAAAGCAGTGCTACATAAACACCTCCAAAATACAACTCTTCTCCCCATTTTCACTGCACCGAACCCCAGTACCAACTACAAACTTTAGATACAAGAAATAACTATTTGGGAAATATATTTACAATCCGAATTAGGAAAACAGTCATGAATTACAGTATCAAAAAATTACCAAGAAGTGGAACATACTACTCTATCTTCATTTTTATACAGCAGATGAGAAATTATTACACAGGATTTTACAAGTTAAAACAGGATAAAATTAGGTTTTACCTGGTGGCATGAGCTTCATAAGTACACGTGCTCCATCTCTAAGAGGTGGCATATTTAGACTACTGCCCAAGTCTGCAACTTGCCAAAGAAAAGAGATGTATCGAGGATGCAGGGACATGATCTTAAAACAAGTGAATAAAAACCCCCATAAAATAATTGAAGACAAAGTTTAGGGAAAAAGTGCTTTTAACTGTTCATTTCACAATATGCTTACCACTCCAGGCAAACAGCTTTCAACTTCTGGATTTGGACCATCACTGTAGTGATTGCCGTGGTTGCCCGGAGAACCAGTTGAAGAGTCAGAAGAACTATCTGGACTTGAGGGCATATTAGAATTTATCTGTGTAAGCTTCGCTGTAATTAGCTGAAAAACACAATCATAGTTTCAACAGTACTGAAAAATGAAGATTCTTTACCAAATAAGCACCTGATACAATGTTAATGGCATAATACAAGGAGGAGGAATGGAACTATTTCACTAGAGTAAGTGATCCCATGCATGGTGTTTTTCAAGCATTTACAAAAGGGAAGATGTAAATAATCGATCCGCAACACTTACCGTTTTATCTTTGAGATTCAACTGCCCAATTAATTTCCTATCATCTGCAGGATCCACCAGCTCACCACCAATGAACAGCTCTACTTTTGTGTGCGCGCTGTTGGCTTTAATACGATTGAGGATACAACGCCGTACTTGGCCAATTGTGTCGTTTGTGTGAGACCAAATATCCAAATCTTCCACTTGTCGACCTTGGTTTGGAAAACGAACTACTAGTGTGATATGTTTACCACGGAAAGCTCTGAAAACACACAAACCAGATAAAGTCATTTTTGTCCTCACAAAGGAAATTATTTTTCCTGATGA
>NW_009911732.1:3129-4447 GCF_000696875.1 Nestor notabilis
AGCATCAAATCTTTACACATGGTGATACACTCCAGCATGAGGTTTAGTGCAAGGCCCAGGAACGATGCAAACATAACATAGACAGAAACTCTCAAGAAGCCATACTCCACACAAATGCATTAAATATACGGTCAACTTTACAGACAGATTAGGAACATTAACGGAATTTTGAAAAGTCTCTTACGGAGTTTTAGATCTTTTCTCTGGCTTGTAATTTTCTGATGAAAACAGATAAAGCTCAGACTGGCAACTATGTTTTGCTCTATTAGCAAAACAACTCAGTTTTAAATACACCAAGGTCAGAAAAAGCCATCAGGACACCAATTCTTAATGCCTTCTGTCAAAAGCTGTTAGGAGTTTTATATCAGAATTTTGTTTTTAAAAATCAGAGTCCTTTTAAAAAAATGTAAAGAGGTCAAAAAAAGAAGAAACGCTTTCACACTTGGCAGTGATCACGCTTTGCACAATGGCAGGGAACTCATTAGGAAAGATACGCCCCGAGAAGCCTAACAAACTACTCCCACACAACAGAAGGAGGAAAAAATTCCTCATAAAAGCTCCTTGCTAACAAGACCTGTGAAAAAGTTAGTCTAATCAAATAAACAGCCCATATAAAAGAGATGCACCCGTAATCAACAAGAGAGTTCGTTAGGACTAATCAATTAATATAAACAAAAACACTGTAGGAGTGCTGTAAATTACTGACATCATGAAGAAACAGCCATCTCTTCAATTTTCTTGACAAAAGGGGCGTTTAAAATAAGGGGACAACAAACCCCCATCATATCTAAAAATACATTATCTGCATCATAAACCCATAGCAATCTCAGTGTATTCTTTATGTATTTTTGAGACTTGCTTCCCACAGAAAGCAGCTATCATCACTGGAATAAACAGTCTTCTGTTCTGCTTTCCTCTCTCAGGAAATAAAGTATTTTGCTTGTGAAGACATCTACACAACATTGGATTTAAGTGTTTCCTTTTTCTTTGTATCAAAGACAGTTTTAAAAAAGGAGCACCTAGGATTTAAGCTCGTTTTACTCAAGGATATATTTAAGAAGAGTGAAGAAAATAAATACACTTCAAAATGCTATTCTCTTCTTTCCCTTTTTATGAACTTATACAGAACATTTTCCTTAGAAATAATCCTAAATTTTAGCTTGCAAAGTAAGATTAGCATCTCTGTAAACAAATATGGAGGTTAAAGACATACATTAACACCACTTTTTTTTTGTGGTTGCCATGACAGGACTACGAAAAACAAAGAAGCTTTGCCCATGGTAACTTAGGGAATGGTACTGCTTTTAAATAATCACCT
>NW_009911732.1:4463-8245 GCF_000696875.1 Nestor notabilis
GGGGGAGGGAGAGAGAAAACTAGCAAAAAACCCACACCATCTAAAACTATGTAGCCACAAGGTACATAGGTATACATTGATTACAGAATAAAACACCGGAAACAACTTCATTGTCAGGTCTGCTGCCCCTCGCATATATGCCTGTATTTGCCTGATCTTTCAAATTTACTATTTTTTTGAAACTACTTATAAATTTCATGTGTTAGTGAAGAAAATGGAATCCTGAAACTCTATACATTTATTCTCTGAACAGATGCCCTTTATAACACAGAAATCACGAAGAGATCAGTAATATTGTAGTTAACAGGAATCAAAATCACAGTAGTGCATTTTCACACATACCTTGACATAGGTAGAATAGTTCTCTCTTCATGGTAATCACTGTCACATTCATTTATATACTCTCTTAAAACAGTCAACACTCTCACCATTCGTATTGCTTCTTGTCTTGCACAATTGATACTGTCTTTATCTCCATCCAACACACATAATGTATCATAGGAGGCTTTTAGACGATCAAAACAGGACTGAATGAAATCTTCATGAATCACCACCTAATTACATTAAAAAATGGTGCAGTTACAAGAAATATTAAAAAACACCTTTTCAGATGGATAAACCAATGGCATATGTAAAGAAAAAAAGCAACAACCAAACAAAACCAGGTAAATGACTCTATAAAGCTGTTTTTATTCACTTTAAACTCCCGTTGATAAATAGCACTAATTTAGTGCGCGCTTCAAAAATCTTTCATGTCATCAGTAGCTGTAAGTGTACAGAGAAAATCTGCATTTACACAGAAAAAGTGAAAGTCTGAACGGAAAACACCAGAATTTATTTTCTCTTACTTCCTCAGATGATGTTAAAGAATCTGTAGCTGACAATCTAGTACAGGTTCACTTATTTAAGAGTGAACACAGACCACCAGAACCACTACCTCCCTGCCTCCAAATCACATAACCCAGTTCCAGATACACTCTTTTCCTACATAAACTCAGAAATGAATTTTGAACTAGATTCAGTATAGTGGCAGTTGCAGCTAATCTTTTCCTTCTGGCATCTAACATATCTCCTTGTTCCTGACCTACACTGACATATAACCTGAACTTCACTGTAAAAAGTTTGCAGTGTCTCCAGGTAGTAGTCTGCAACAAAACATTATCATAGCTATGGCAGTAAACCATAGTCCAGTATGCACTTTTCTTAGAGGCAACTCAGGAGCAGAGGAATTACCAGCACACTGAAACAAAACACTTGCGTGCATGTTAAGTAAATCCAACACCTCCTGTATGTCAGATCTAACAGTGTGCAGACGGACAGATCTATGCATGCTTAGTAAGCTCAGACCTATAACAAGAAGGAAGCACAAAGCCCATGTGCTACTACACTTAAGTTACAGCTTAAATGGCTGTAAATGCACCACTTAGGACAGCTGTGCCATATCTAGCAGACTGACAGCTCTGAAGCCTATTAAGAGTGTTTTTGAGGACAGTATGAAAATTGGAGTTTTAAGAAATACAAATGAAAAGCTACCAATTGGAGTCTGTCTTAAGGACAATATTCCCCCTCAGATTTATGAAATACCAAGAGTTTACCTCCTCTGACCTTTCAGAAACTCAGCATCTCTTTTCCCTGTCCACTGAAACACATCTCCCAGAAAATATGCAGGGAGATAATACCTGATTTGCTAGAGCTCAGCTTGACCATTATATGGAAACTCTGTGACCCTTTGTAAGGGACATAACATAAAAAAGGTTAGATTAGCTTATGACAACACTCAACAGACCCATCTACTGAACATACTGCAAATTCAACAAAAAGCTTACTTAAGTATACTTAAGTTTATGATACCAACTTTTTCTGAGTAGAAAGAACACATATGACAGATCAACTCAATATGAAAAGTTTATCAGAGTTCAGTCTGAAAGTATCAGAAAAAACTCTCAATTCTGCATCTGACCAGAACCTGATGGCTGGACTCAGGCATATACACTCCAAAACATGAAAACTCTTCTTTGTTTTCAAAGATTTCAAATATGCAAATATCACCAAATTGAATTTTATATCATTATTTTTCTATCTCATTATATCCCAGTTTTCTTGGTGCTTGCCTTTTTTTTTTTTTACCTGATTAACTTGTAACCTTGGGCCAAGATTAGTATAGATCTCTTTAAGAAGATCTATTGCTCTGTTTGCGATGTCATCGTTTCCCTGTATCACAACCTAACATAATAAAAAAAGAAAAGCATTAGAACATCTTAAAACTTCCTGGTATAAAATTTAAAACCAAAACTACAGAAGTATCCTGCCACAGCACTATGTCTAATTATTTTACGAGACAAAAGTGACTAAAATGCTTAGTTACAAAACATAATCAATACAACTTACACAGAAGTTCATCATGAAGAGTCAAAATTGAGAATTAACTAGTTTAAAGAAGTTCAGAGGTAGCAAAAAAAGTTGGTGCTTTATAAACAGAAGTAGTGTTTATATATTAATCTTCACATTACATTTCCATTTTCACTGGTTTCAGGGAGTGAGACAACTGTTTTTTCAGGTGCTTGAACATTCTACATCACCAAAGACTTAAAACCAGAATTTTGAAGTATTTAAATGGCTGTGAGTAGATGGCAGGGAGACAGGCAAGTAAGTTCCACTTCTCACTGATAATCTAAATTTTATTTACTAGCCACCAGGTCTGGAAGCAGCCCTTAAAGAGTAGCCCTGCAGGATAGTGACCAGAAGCTTCACAAGTTCTGTCATGCTGCCAGTGGCAGGGCAGACCTAAGTTGACTCCCACAACTAAACCATGCTAGCATTATGTGTGCACTTTGTAAACAAACACTGTGTGAAAACTTACTCATATAAAAGTTGTGATCTTTGGTTTTACCCATTATCACCATGATTAAAATACCTAATCCTTCAACAAGCCACAACCAAAATTACTGAAGACTGGTGCTTTATATACAGCATGTTTTACAAAACACAGCCATGATAATCATGCCACAGTGTGCTACTGTGGGTTCCAATGCAGCTCTTGAAAACTAGAAATACTCTGAAAAAATTAAGTATCAAATCAGATACTGATGGTTTTCACCAATATATTTGGCAAGCTAGAGAATGCTACAACCTTCCTATTGAAAACCTACGACCATGTTTAGGCAAAAGGTTGTGGATGTAAGAGAAACAATCAGACCAGTGATCACTTGGTCTAATCTAGAATCATTCCAGTTTAACATACTAGAATGAATGACATGAACCAGATTACAAAGTGCACAAAACAAAGTTTACTTCTAATATGCATGAGAAAGGAAAACCTACAGGTAATTCATCTGGAACAATCCCTTCTTCTTGAAAAGCATAGGTAAATTTTTAATCTCATGTGCACATGCAAATATACTTGATGTTTCATATAACTTTCCATTAAACATCAGTCTGCAAACATATCACACTGCATACTTGCTGGAAAGACAGTGGAGTCAATATCCATGCATTGAGTTTAACAAAGTAGCTTTTTGTCGTTTCAGTCTACAATAACAATTTATTAATAAATCCATTTATCAATAAATTTATTGCTTCATATTATGTATATATTATTTAAAATTAAATTGATTTTATTAATAAATTTATTAATTAAATTACACATTCCCCAAAACATAGAAAAAGACACTGAGAAAGACTTAGGAGTTAACCTTTCACATTTCCTCCAATTAACTCACCCTCCAAAGGTAGTCTAATCCTATTAATTCCAGATCATCCATCATATAGGCTCCCCCTTTTGC
>NW_009911732.1:8276-15112 GCF_000696875.1 Nestor notabilis
TTCCTTCTCGACAGTTCACAGCTTTGAAGAAACGTTCAAAACATTTCATTCCATTTTCTGTTAATAGGGAAGGATCCAGCTGAAGCACATTATTTTCAAAGAAGTCCTTATTAATGTCAGGGTCTAAGTCTGGTTCATCCCCCATTAGCTTGGAATACCATTTAAAACAGGCTTCGCGATCACAAAGATAAACCGCATTTTCAGCTAAACACTTCCATATTTGCTTCGCCTGAGGGGCACAGAGCCACAGCTGACCATCCTTCAATAAAAATCTTGAGCAAAACAAAGAGACAATTAACAGCACTGTCTAATAGACATCTAGAGTTACAATTCAGTAAAAAGTACAGGCAAAAAGGTGAATATGTATATTATACACATATATATCACAAGCATGACCAAGTAATAAAAAGCTGAGAGAGACACAGCTTAAAAACCCCATTAACATAGTGCAGCTCTGTGATGAGCAAGTTTTCTTGCTTTACTCAAAGAGCAGCTGATCAAAAGTCATGAAAATAATTTTACTCCAATCTCTTTCTAAAGCTCAGCTTCTGACAACCTAACATCAGTGTCTGACAAGACTATATGTCATTTTATGATCATGGATTTAAATCTGGTGTGGTACAACACATGGACATATCCCTACATGAAATACTTTAAATTTTCAGCTAAGTTACAGCAATATGAATGTAACTGTATCCACATGCACATTGTATTCAAATCAGTAGGGTTCTGCACACTGACAGAAAAAGCCCATACAAATCTTAGTGCATAATCAAAATCTTGGATTGCAGAGATCCTAATAAATTTTATTTGAATATTCCAATACTAGCATAGAAGACCCTGGGGGGTGGGGGGGTGGGGATGACAACATCAACAAACCAAAACAAAAACGTTTGGTGTATTTTGGCATCTGTGTTTTGAAATAAGTTGACACAGGAACTTAAAGCTGGATAAAGAGATACAGAATTTAGGGGTTTGCTTCTCTTCAAAGTTAACAGAAGTTAAACAAATGATAAGTTAAAACTAACCGTAAGAAGTTAAGTCGCTCCTGTACTTCCTGTACGTGACTGTATCTGCTTCCTGGTCTTACAGTTTGAGGATCATATTCACCATGCTCTGCAAATACAAAAAGTTTTATTAGACAATACATTCAGAAAAAGACATGCTGATCCTAAAAGACATGTCTGAAGACTTGTTAGTCTCATTACAATTAAAACCACTCAAAACCCAATAAATTTTCAGTAAGGTGTATGAAAATAGTTTTCAGCAGCCTGTTACCAGTTTGTATTTAATCCTAAATTAAAGGCAATCCTAAATATAGGCAGACTAGGGAGGTCTACAATCAATCAACAAACAATTACGTGCAGATACACATGCTTATCATTAAGTATAATTGAAGTATTAAAGAACAATTAAGAACCTGTATTCTACTTATTCAGATCAATTTTTCCTGATTTCAAGTAGTCAGTTTGAAGTCAGAAGTCAGTTATAACAGAAGTATACCAAGCATATAATTCATATTATCCAATGCTTTTTTCTGAGGATGCTTTAGTTCTGCTACACAGCATCTTTTCCAAAATTTCAGTTTTCCCTCTTCTAGGGTTCTTCCTCTCCAAATGAATTCACGACTCCAGTTCTTTAACACCTTTATAAGTAGCTATGTATGCGACATCACTCAGAGGAAAAAAGTATATGGCAACTTTATTTACTGCAAGTTTTAAGTACAAAAACTCAAATGCCTTTAATATTGACAAGCTTTAAACAGAAAAAAACAACTAATTTGGAAGTAAAGCTAAAAGTCAGATTTTTACTTGCATGTTATCAATTCTTGGCATAGTATTCTGTTTATTAAACAGCTGTTTGTTTCATAGGAACTTTGTTTTGGTGTTGTTTTGTTTAGTGTTCATTTTGCTTGCTGTTTTTTTTTAATTAAAGAGATACAATCTAGGTCTGTACTTGCATTACCTTGATCCATACTAGTAATATTTCATCATGACAACATTCATTATGACAGCTCCATTAAACTAATTAATGCTGTATTTCTTATTTGCAAATATATACAGATAGCATTTAACTAAGATGACCCAGCGGTGGGAGACTGTGTCATGACAACATCCAGACTCAGTAAAAATTATCTTCAGAACTGAAAATCAGTATCTCCTATGATATCAAGGAACAAGGTAAACAAAACAACCAAATCTAACAGCTGATCTAACATCACCTATGTTTCAAAATTAGGAGAAAAATAACTGTCATAAATGCTGCTCTCTATACGCAAGTGCAAAAGCTACATTAGCTTAAAAATCAAGTAAAAGGAAAAACAGAAGACCAGTAGTTAACCGATGCCTACAACACTGGAGAAATTTACGTTCACCAAAATTTAAATCACGAACCTCACGAAGTAAACATAAATGGGCAATTAAACAAAGAAGTCAAGTGAAAAAAATTCTGAAGAAAGAATATAAAAGTGATAGATAAAAATTATTTAAATACTAGAAGTAGAAAAACTGATAAATATGCTGAGAGTCTAGC
The DNA here is from genome assembly GCF_000696875.1 of Nestor notabilis. Classification (NCBI taxonomy): domain Eukaryota; kingdom Metazoa; phylum Chordata; class Aves; order Psittaciformes; family Psittacidae; genus Nestor; species Nestor notabilis. The sequence continues at coordinate 10,809 of NW_009911732.1, forward strand.
AGAAGAAACCATCACAGTACATATGCAATTACAATACTGCAGAGAAATAAAAACTGCTTACTTAAAGTGTTGGGTGCTTTTTTGTTTGAATTTGTTTTTGGGGGGGAGGTGGTGCTGGTGTTCATTTCTTTTCACTATGGGGACTATCTGGGCTTTTTTTTTCCTAAGTAGAGATTAATTCACAGACACAAGTGTCAATAGTGGCAACGACAGAAGAATTCAAGTATTAAAGGTCAGTCAGTTACTCAAAGGCAGCGTGTATGTACTTAAGAACTCTGAAAAATTCTGAACTGCGCAAAAAAAAAAAAAAAAATCAGTCTCCCTAAATATTCTCCATCTCAGCTTTTCTCTACATTTGCCCAATTTATTTTCCACACTGTGCTTCCCAAAGCAAGTTCAAGTGTGATCTCCTTAAAAATTCTTTCTACATACAGAAACAGAAGAGCGAACAGAGAAATTATACATCAGAAAAGGACTGGTTGAAAATCTAAGTGTAATTAGTGATAAACACACGTATGGCACAATTTCTACAAATAATTACATTTCATTAACACTTAAGATTTTTTTTTCTTCACAAAAAGAGAAGATGAAGAACTGGCTAGCAATCTTTTAAGATTTTCAAAAGGCCTTGATGAGTAGTAAAGATGAAATGGTGACCTCCTCCTTCAGGAGTACACAGTGCAGTAACAGTTGCCTCATCTCCTGAAGAACTTTGCAGATTTGGAAGAAAGGGTAAGTTCGGTAGAAAGGAAAGTCATAGATCATGGAAAAATATATGAAACATAGATTAAGCTTTTCTTCAACTTTAGAAGGGCAAACATAAAAGGCAGTATGACAGAAAAGAATATGCATTAATTAGCAAGTAACAGGAGCACAGGAACACTGTTCTCTGTCACAGGACACAACTACGGAAGCCTTCAAGGAAAATATGGCAAAATCAAAATTAAAAAAATAAAGGATCAGAAATTACATGGTAACTGTGCCATTAACTGTCAAAGAGAATGTGGCCAACTGGATTCTTCTTTTATTTTTCCCCTCTGTCATTTGTTTGACCTGTGCTCTTTGGACCTCTGCCTTGAATTTTCTCCTTCTGTCTCATTCACCTTCTCCAGCTAAACTTAATTCTACACATGTCCAGTTCTTTATTCTGGCCTCACAATCATTATCTTCCTTCTTCTCCTTTAATTTATTCCCTTCACTGCTCCTGGGCCCTTTTCTCCAGGAAGGCATGGAAGGCAACCTTCACAGTGCTGTCTGCGTTCTGCTCTACTTAGTATATAAAACTGAAACAGAAGTTGCACAGAAACTGCGTTCCAGTCTAAGTACCTTATCTGGAACATTAGGAGGTATTTTCTGACTGCCTTTAATCATATACTAAACTATCTTATTAAAAAAATCCACGCTATTGCTCATCTGGTTTTGTACTTTGATGCAAACAAGTGGAAGCTCTGTAGCAACTTTGTTTCAAGAAAGCACAGTATAATTGCTTTGTAATTAAATTCCACTAAACTCCACACACTTGCAATTCCTATTGTGCTGAAGATGTTTATATTACCGCTTTACTGAGTCATTATAGTTGGGGAGGAGCAGGGAATGGGACATGTCTTTTGGCACAACAGAATCATGCAAGACATCAGCCTAATTCTGCTGAAGTCATCAACAATTCGATAGGTACACAATATTATAAAAAATGACCTTTTGGCTTTCAGAGTTCAAAATTACTAAAATTAATGAATAATAGTTCATATATTAATAGTACATGCAAGCTATTTTTGGACAAAGATAACATTGCAATAGAATATAGTTGCTGATTATGTTTCCTTCCTAACCCTTGAGGCCAAACCTTGGACTTCATATCTGGCCAAAGTCCAAAAGAAAGAAACATCATAGATTCTAACCTATCCATTAAGTTAAGATGCAAAGTTTATTACAAACAAAAGAGCATTTTTTGCATCACTTCTGCAAAGTTAGAGAACACTCCACCAGCTTACAAAAGTTACAAGAAATCGTATTTGTTTCATTCTACCTTCCTGGACATGACTAAGCCTGACTGTATGGCTTCAGAACAGAACAATGCATTTAGTATTATTTCAACATTAATTAGTGTAATGCTGTCATTAATTAAGGAACTTAAATTAAAGTAACCCCCCTCATGTATTCCTGAATAGAGAAATAGAGCTGCAGGATGCAGATTTAGCTTAAATGTCATTCTCACTGACCTATACCTGGCTGAAGCTATCATCTTCATACAGTACCACCATTCAAACAAGTCTTCAAGGATGTATTTTGGATATCAAATACTCCAAAAGTAAATTAATTCCAAAATTAAAGGTATCTAGGCAACCTACCCAAGCATTGGATGACATGCACACATTCTTTACAATGTGCAAATATCTTGTCCTCAGAACAATCTACACTGAATTCCTGCATAACATACTGTGTCATTTTTAAGATGTAACTGGGAAGCTAGCAGGATGTTATAATGCCAGAGTGTGTGTGTGTGTGTGTGTGTGTGTGTGTGTGTGTGTGTGTGTGTGTGTGTGTATATCCTCCTCTCACTTCTGTTAGCTTAATTCAGTATATAAAGTACTGTGATCCAGTGTAAGGAGTTTCCTGGCCAGCCATTCTCCTTCACTTCCCTACTTTTACCTCAGTAGCTAGAAAGCTAATCCAGAGTAAGAGTATAAACTCATCAGCAAAGGGTTGAGTTTAGGCTGAAATATAAGAATGCTAACATCATATGCTGCAGAAGTGTTGCTGACAATAAATGCAGTGAGAAAGCAACTGAACAGAAATGGGAGTTGCATGGTAAAAGGAAACGGTATCCCTGTGATTTAAAGTTCTCCCTGACAAATTTCAAACACTGGCTTCCAATTGAGATGATTAAAAAGTTTCTTGAATGAGCCTAAGAAAACTCAAAATTGGAAGTGTGACAAAATCCAAGATGATTATTAGGACGTCCCACAAAAATAGTGACCCTAGCCTCAGCAGGGCAAGATGATGTTTACCAACCCACAGATAAACAAGAGCTGCTACTTCCCCATATTCTGCTGTTACACACAAATAAACTTGACAAACTTAAAAGCTATTTCATTACAAGAATTTGCTTTTAACTCAATTTTCAACTGGAGTTTTCATACAATCTATTTATGAGGCAATTCTTATTTGAAAACTTACCTTTAGCATACTGCCTCATGCTTTCCATATAGGCAGAGAGATTTTCTGCAACCAATGTAACTAGGGCATGATTGTGCTGAAGTTGATTGATTAAGTCATGTCGGTAAAACACATGGGGACTTCGCTGAGTTTGACTGAAATTAGAAAACAATATTATAACATATGTGGAGAAGTCCTGCACCTAATAGTTGAGAAATCAATTTGAGAAACTCATCTTTGACACAAGTTCCAAATTTTCCTAGAAGATCTCTAATAGAAAGCATATTAAGTCTCTGTCGATATTCTTGTTTTATTCTGATGCATCAACAGTTCTTACCAATTATTAAAATTAGTTAATTTATGAGGATTATACAGTTACAGTATGGACAAAAATATCAAAAGCAATCCGAGCAGCTCAGTATGCTGGAGGGAGAATTATCTGCAACAAGACTGGAATAGAAATACTGGTCCAGGAACTTCGTAATAAAGATCAAGAACATGAACTGTAGTTTATCTACACTATGCATAATCACAGTTTCTTCCACATCCACCTGATTTTGCTTTCTAAATTTAATATTAAAACACTAAATAAAACTAGGTCAATTTTCAAATTGAAAGTTTGTGGTCTTAAAACTATACTGAAAGAATACTAGCCAATAATCACACCATTTCTTTCAATATTTCAAAAACTGCAGAGCTCTGCATTGTTTGTTTGGGGTTTTTTTTCCTAACAATATATATCTGGAAAAATGTTGTTACAAACATAAAACAGCACTGTTATGTAGAGCATACGGCCTAAGAAAAAACAGAAAAGTTCAAGGAAAGAATTATTGCAAATAAATGATCAATCATAATTTAAGCCTATTAACAAGATCTGCCCAAAGATGCTGCTCTTAAACAATATTAGATATATTTAGGTTACAAAAGTAAACTCCACAAGAAAATACAGCGTTTTGGTCCAAAACCCACAAGCCATGAACACTGTCTAATTCTACTGATTACTTCTGCATAACAGTCTCAAAATGCTTCAACTTATGTAAATCAGAGCACTGATTTCAGCTGCATAAGCAATGCAAATTTGCACTGTTCTTCCACAGTTAAGAAAGGAAAAGAAAAAAAACTTGGGGGGGGGGGGGGGGGAGGCACAG
>NW_009911732.1:15143-65754 GCF_000696875.1 Nestor notabilis
AGGGAAGAGCAGCATTCCTCATTGTATTGCTACTCAGCTGATCCCACAGCCTGCCCTGAAAAAATACAGATGGGATTTCAGAACTGTCCTCCTTTCCTGCAACACTTAAGAAAGCAGACTCCATACTTAGCTGAATAGATTAGAGGTAGGAATTCTCACCCTTCTTAGGAAACAGGGTCTCCATACTACATGACCTAGAGGACTCTACACTATCTCCACCTCTTTTGAGAACAGTAAGGAAGGCAAGAAATCCCAGTTCCAGCATCAGCTGATAATGATCTTGCTGCAGCTGATACACATTTCACTGTAGATGTAACAGGAACAGATAAATTGATTCACTGGGCCAAAGTGCACTGCCCATTTGGGTTTAAAAGACAGAACCCATCAACACCCCTCCAATAATTTTATCATCTGCAACCAAGAGGATTTGGCCAGCTAAGCACAGAGGTGTTCAAAAGATTAAATTTCATAACACGCAGAGCTTTCCGAAACAGCTTGAAAGAGGCACTTAAAACACAAACTGTGTTTAAAAAAAAAAAAAAAAAAAAAAAAAAAAACCCAAACTTTTGTTGGAAAAAAAAAAAAAAAAAAAAAAAAAAAAAAAAAGACCCAGACATTTGTTGGAAAGAAAACAAAATGGATAGAAGCATGAAAGAAGAAAACATACAGGACTTCAGTAAGAACATCCTCTGGTTTTGTTTGGAGAAACTTCCTAATTGCACTTCATTCCATCCTTGCCAACCCTCCTTGCTCAGTATAAAACAGTAACAAAACCAGCCAAAGACTGGACGTACCTCTTTTAATGGCTACCTCTAGATAAAAGGGATTAATTTACAAAAGATAACAATAAATAAGAACACTGACTATTCAGGAAATACAAATGATGGAAAAATTAAAGGAACCAACAAAAGCAAGACAAGGTATTTTGCAGAATCAAGTTACTGGAGTGTGTGCTTATACACACATAAGATTATGCACTTGTATCAGTCTTACAAAGCATAACAAAAAGCTTTTTCAGCAGAAGACTAAATAATTCTTCTGTGCTAAACATTTTTTACTTTTCTCCTTTCTCAACAACACACACAAACAGTAATTTTGGACACACGGATTTATCTTAGTTAGCAACTACTTCTAAAAGTTGAATAACTGTAATAACTACAGTTATCAGCTATGAGTTGTTACATAGTATTTCTGAGCAAAATTTAAGATGATATTTTGATCAGCTGCTAGGACAAAGTCAAAGGCAAGACAATTGTCTTTAAGCACAGATAAAAGCTTGTCTGACAAGACTTTCTAGCATGCTTTCTAGAATTAAAGCAAACTCCACAATCAACTAAAAGATTTATTCCTTAAGGATCTGAGGTTAAGCTACATGATGATGTTGCCACTGGAACATATTGCTTTAGTAGTAACCTAGGAACGTGAAAAATTGGAGTTAACAGCAAACTCATCTTTTCACCATGTTTCTACTAAATGGATATCAAAAGCCAACATATAAGAAGAAAAAAGTGTTTTGAGATGGATGACAAAGTACTTTGGAAATACTAAAAAGGACACTTCATAGTTAGTATGCATGCTTATTTGAAAGGAAAAAAAATGGCAAAGTGACAACGGCAAAGATCCCAAAGAACTTCATTTACATGGATTTCAAAATAATTATGTCTGCATATACAATTTGCCCAACATAGTACTGCGCATGTAACTCAGCTTTTGAAGTCAAGAGTTCTACTAGACAAACAAATGCTATGTACCATGGAAGCAGACATTAAAGATCCAAACAGCAAGATTCTAATATTTGGGCTAAAAAGTCACATGAACCTAGCATCACTGCTGCCTTTAAGCACTAATGAAACCCCTAACACTTACAGAAGGTCCTCTCAATGCTTAGGTAATTCTTCTTGGCAAGTAATTTAGGAGATCAATCTTACATTGCTTGAGTAGATACAGGTCAAATTTAAGTGCTTGAAATTAGTCTACAGGAGGCTCTACCTCCATCAGATGACACAGAGAAAATTAAGATGATTAATTATCTGGACACTAAGGGTCAGTATGTTGAGTAATAAAGTTGACTATTCCCTAATATTAGCAAGTATCCTCGCACCCAAAGAAGAGTTATTTTCTTATGCTGTTGCAATTGTGGTTAAGTTAAACTTCCTGAAATATGCTGCATTTCTCTGTGGTCAGGGAGTTAAATTTTGCCAAAGCAATTGTATAACCAATTTGTCACTTTGCTCAACTGCATGAATAACCAGAAACAATTAAATCCTCTTCCTCCTCAAAAGATAATTTATACCTATTTTTGCCAAGAATCAGCAGCCTTAGTTGTTCTGCACTGAACTTTTAATTGCCAGTGCCAATCAACCGAACCACCCCAAAAGAGTCATATACAGATTATGGGATTAATGTTGCACACAGAAAGCTCTGTGAAATGTTTTTGAAGCACTTGCCAAAAAACATCTGGTTTGATCTATTTTCAATCCAAATGCTAGAAGGATGTTAGAGATTAAAATTTTAAGTCAGATAAGTAAGCTGACAGGAACAGGTACCAGATGGATGCATTACAATTTCCAGCCTGCACCAAGGTTATGAGAAAACATCACTTACTATTTCAAAATTATGTTTTCACTTACTAGGTTTCCCAGTCAACTGGGCAGTAACACTACCTGACTAAAGTAACTCCCTCAACAGTATCTTGCTAACAAAGACTTCTCCACAGGAAGAGGTCTTTATAAATCCCTTGAGTAAAACCTTTAAATCATTGTTTACTTCCCTGCTGTATGTGTTTTATAATTCTGTATAAAAAAAGAGGTATTATCACACACTGCAATGCAGAATTCCTTGAAATGTGAGGAATGGAAGAGATGGTCTGACAAAAAGATATGTTCAAACCATCTTGTACTGCATACATACCATACTGGAAACCTGTATTTCCACAATTAGAAGTAGTTAGGTTCCTCCCAAGATTAATTCAGAGCAGAAAGATAATAAGGCACCTTGAATGAGCTCTACTTCAGTAATTACTTAAAGCAAAGCCTTCTGTTAAGGCATTGTTCTGAGAAGCATTCAATTTAAACAAGTACCACAAATAACCAGGTAGCTAAAATCACCTAGATCTTACAGCATGTAAAAGGTTAAGGACTCCAATACACCGAAGAGAGACTCATCTGCTAAAAACCAAGTACTTCTGTGACCTTACGGGCAAAACCTCAAACAATAATTAATGTGAACCTGTAAAGGATTAAAATATCATGAAACCTGAGAAAGATGTTTCAAACTAAATGAATAAAGAAACCTCCAAAACCCAGGAATGTAATATTATCACTGTTCCTTAAAACCACTCCTTATCATTAAGAAGATAGTGTTGAGTAAACTGAAGACTTATTTTCCTCAAGTTTTCCTGCCTTGATCTGTCTTGTAAGCAGACTGTACTAGCAACATTGATTTGACTACAGTATCTTCTAACAAGAAATAAAACAAGGCCATTATGCAACACTGATAAGCAAACAACATTTTTTCTAGCGTTTATAAAAATTCTGATGTGGATACAAAAAACTGTTGAGGCACAGAATCTTGTATTTCTGTTGTGAGATGACATTTAAAATAATGAAAACAAGCATGTATATTTCAACAAATCCAAACAGACAATGGCTTCCCCCCCCCTTTAAAAACAAACAAACAAAATAAACCTTCATAAACCCAGAAAAACCACACCCAACACTTTTCTAATCTCATCCATTCAGGAGAGAATCAGTAAAGTATTTTTTCCCAGACAAAAAAAGAAGTCACCTTTGATTTCAAGTATATAAACTAGATGACATATATAAATTTATCATCAAAGAATAGGGATGGGTGGTTATGTTTGTGTGTGCCTACATACACACATGCACATAAAATGTACTTATACTTCATAAGCCAATTCCATTGTTAGGCAGGGAAGTCCATGGATAATAGAAAAACAAACCCAGATTTTTTCACAAATTGGACTACTGTTCTAAAAAGGAAGCATGTTTGAAGAAACAGTTAATTCTTACTGTTCAGTTCTCTTATTGACCCTGGGTATCTAAGTTTTTAGAGCCTATTTACATTAAACTCAAGAACATCTTGAAACACAGGTTATGATTTTACTTAAACCTTCCCCACCTCTTGTAAAGAGGATTTTAAAATCTGCCTCATTCCAGCACATTCAACTTTTAACAGACAAAATTTTATTCACATTTCATTCTTACCTCAAGTTTTGTGGCGCTTCACCAAATAAACTACAGATTTCTCTAATTTGTTTCAGTGCAGGAATGACCCATTTGTCATTTGTGCGAAGCTCTTCTATAAAACGATCTATCCACTGGATCTTTTGTGTATCTCGATCCTTAAAGAACAACCACTTGTAATCAGAATCAAGTATATTGCAGAAACTATCATTATTGCCTTACTTCGTTTCCAAGATAGGACAGAACATACAAAGCCACACAAATACTAGATCAACTGAGTTCTAAAACATGCAAGCATAAGAAACGTATCTGAGCAGCACTGCATGTTGGCAGAAGCCATCAGTGTGTTACAAACCCTCTGCCTTCAAGCACTCAAGCCTTCAGTACTTTTTCAAGAAAATCTGCAACTAGATACGATCATCACTTTTAAATAATCCGCTCTTTCATAATTCTACTCACTGGTACTCAGAGTAAACTGCTATAAAATATCATGAAAAAAAAAAATGAGAAACCGTTTCTTATCAACTAAGAAACAAAACCTGACAGTGGCTACCGAGACAGGTAATGGACTATTTTGAACAACAATGAACTATTATTCTGACAGACTTCTACAGAAGTTTGGGTGGGGAAGGAGAGCATGTAATAGTTTTCACTGTCTTTTGCTAGGTCCTTCCTAATATTACACAAGACACACAAGGACTCACTGAAAATAAAAACTACCTAAACAAATCAGCATAACCGAGTTCTTAAAAATCAGACAGGAGTAAGGCTGCTTTTCCTTTCTCTCTATTTACTTTGGTAGAGTTCTTTTCCAGTTCCTCCAATGTGGTCATTACAGTATGCCACCAATTGCAAGAAGACAGGAAAACTGATGTATTTCTCTCCAATTAAAGCACAAATTGTGTTACTTAAAATGTCCCATAACATTTTAAAAGTAAACAGATGTTGGTAAAATAATACACATCTATGATAAGGAACATTTCTGTTAAATTACCTTGAAATTAACCTTGTTAAATCCCTTTAAATTTTTATGGGGGGATGTAACCAACAGTGACTGATTTCACAACAGAACATACCAGATTACTCACCTGTGAACAGCTGTAATCTAAGATTTTAATATGGGCACTAAGAGCCTGGTCCATGATATCAACTGGTACATCATCACTATGAGCCAAATTCCACAAAAGGTTCAGCACTTTGTGTGCCATCACACCATCCTTGTCATCCTCTGCAAGACGACGAATCAACTCAAGTAGTTTCTCACGCTGTTTCTTGCTTGCATTTGTCCAACTTGCCTAAGAAAATATTTCATGCAATATGAAAGCCTTTTTTTTTTTAAATTCCACACTTAACCTGCACCATTAACAAATAATGCAACAATAACGTGATGTAACTATATAAAGAATGTTCACATTAATTTGACTAAAAATAAGTAGTACATTATATCAATACTTAAGTCAGACACAACTGAGTGGTTCTTTTAGTGTTTACAATTGAAGTGTATTCAACTTGAGACTTAAAAAAAAAGGGGGGGGGGATCTTTAAATAAAGATTACAGATGTGCTTGTAAAAGTTAACACTACCATTGACAAGTTCATCACCAGTCAAAGTAACAGTGGCCTCAGCTGTTTCTTGGAAAAGCTTTGTCAAAACACCTGTGCTTATACTTTGAAAGACTTCTTAAATAACTTAAAATCACTAAATGCGTAAAACTTTAGTATCACTTGTGGCTCTGAAACTGACTGAAACAAATGTCCTTTGCAGTAAAAGTTAACCTTTTTCTGAGCAAGTTTTAAATTAACATTACTTCATATCCCTCTCATAAGGTCAGACACAACTCATGACAGTTTACACATAGAATTTCTGAGTATTTAGTTCAGTATCTGGATTACAGAATATTAGACATTCACCAAACTATAGAGGACTCCCATTAATCAGAGCATGAATTGCATGTAAGCCAAAACATGACTATATTTATCTAAAACCAGAAAACACAAGTCCACAAAGCTGGTTTGCAATTTCTAGTACAGCAGGTTGTCTCCTAAAAGTGAAACACTAAAACAAGCTGGATCACACCACTACTGGAACCTATAAATGTTAATGTTAACATATATAAAAAGCCAGTGAATAACAAACTTCCAGAAACAAGTTGTTTTGTGATTTCAATGAAATCATTAGGTGTTTATAAACACTCAACTTTATCTTCCTGAGAGTGTTTCATTTGTATCTATGTTAACCGGAGAAAAATTATTACACGACAAAGAGGAAGCTGGGGGAGAGGGGAATGGAAGTCCTTGATCTCCTCTATTTAAAGATCAAAAGTAGCAATGCCTGATAAACTTGAAACCTACTCTAATGCTAGGAGGAAAACATTATTTACTAAATCACCAACACTTAAAAACTTGAAACAAATATGCAAAAGAGTATTTAAGATAAATTACTTATTTTATTTGAAAAATTAAATATCCCTAGGATTGCTAAATGTCACTTTAATACTAGAGGCCTTCACAGACATGCATTACCGAAAGGTGGTTACACCAGAAAACAAAGCTGGTGATTACGCTAGCAATACTAACTAGCCTTTGCTTTACACAGGAAGTAAATAAAAAAAAAAAAAATAAAAAAAGAAAAAAAAAAAATATCTCTCAATGAATGCTCATTAAAGAACAGCACAACCTAGCATTTCTAATATTAAATACAGCAGGCTGTTGCTACACTTTAAGAACACATGGTAATTGCCCATATCTAAAATAAGTGGAAAGCAGACATTGGTAAAGTCACAAATCTGTATCCAACTTCACAATTCATTTCCTGAATACACACAAACATGCACAGTTACCTTAAAACAATCAAACAGGTGATCAAGCTGTTCAGGAGAGAAATCCCAAGCTAATTTTGCAAGGAGATCATGTACGTTTTTTACAATGGCTTCATGTTTTCCTGCCTGTCAAGAAGACAAAAAAGAATCCACCAACGTTTGTAGCAATCCATATAGCAGCAAGACATCCTACATCATTTTTAAAAGAAGACTGTTCGAGGTGGCCAGCAAGAAAAGCTGATGCTGTGGGAACAGCATGGCAAACTGAATACTTCACTGGCAAGTCACAATATTCAGATTTATCTTGTATACTTCAAGTATTTGTTCTTTAAACAAAATCATGCTGTGACAATAGACAATAAAGCCTGAAAGTTTATTTTAAATAGCAGATAAGTATTTTAATCTAATGTTGTTGTGGTTTTGTTTGTTTTGCCTTTTTTAAGAAAAACCTCAAAATCTACCTCCTCAATGAACTTCATTGGGGTGTCTTAAGCTCCAAACCAATTTTTAGTACTACCACATAGTTTACCAGGTTGAAGTACTTCCTTTGTGCAAGCTGATTCAGGGAAAACTAAAGCTTTCTATTACAAACAACTTACTGGCAGACAACATTTTAAAGTCCAATAGTTTATAAACTTATGAATTCTAACAATCAAACAACTAATGGCAAGCTCTTGAGTTACATACTAGACACAGTTTTAAGAGAGTCTGGTATATATCACAATTTTGACAGTTATGGAAGAAGACAGTAAGAAAATACCAGCTAGCTCAATTTTAACTATGGGTGAGAAGAAAATTTCCTTCCTACATGCCCAGGCTGGAAAATGCATCCCATACTTTAAATCTGCACTCGAAACCAACTATTTTGGACTATGTGAATCAATAGCTGATCTGCTTTAAAAAAGTTTAAGTACAGAATAAAAAAATGCAAAACAGATACATAGAAAACAAACTGATGTAATCTCATACAGTATTAAAATACATGCATGAGCAGTTTTGAAATTCATTTCCTTCTAAAAGCTTGCATTGGTAGTTCACTTAAAAACAAAAAAAGAGACTAATAGCTCTGTTACATGCTGTGCTGTAAATTCTTTATACTGTGCCATAAATCTTTCTTTAATAAGAATTTAAGCAGTAACATTCATTTTCATATTATGTGTCAGATTACGAGAGGGGGAATTACTAAACCACTTACTCCACTTGATTTTGCAAAACATAGCATAACTTTTTCCTCTTACCAGAACATTTCCTGGATAGAAAGACAAACTGAGAGCATACAGATCAAGAAAGAGCATCGACAATACAACAAATAAAAGAAGTATGCAGAGCTGCTGGAGGGGTGCAGTAAGAAGAGTAAGAAAAAGGCATGTAACAGCACAAGATCGTAGGGGAAGGTAAGGAAACCTGATGTGCGAACTGTCAGCTTGCTGAAGAGAAACACAGAAGGGCCTGTGAAGTTCTAGTTAAATAGTCCAGAGTGTAAGTAATGAGACTACAATGCTAATCTCTGCAATTTTATTTCTTGTCCAGCTGGATCTTTCCCTGCAACTTAATGCTTGTCTTTAGAGAGTTCCAACATTATTTCCTCAATCAAATATACTTCTACATTGTGAACACTGGCTAAGGCATGAAGACACGTCAATAAAACTTAAAATATACGTTGCCTTCTAAAGGCAAAAGCGGCATGATTATATTACTTTTCATAAACTACTTATTTTTACTGTAGCTGTATACTGAGATTCTCAGGGCACTACTATACCATCAACTGTAGATTTGTTCAGGCTCACCCTCTAAACCCAGGCAGCAACATAATTGCTCTAGCTTGAAAGCAAAACCACACTGCTGCTGCATGGAGCCAGAGCTAAAATAGCCTGCCTGTTATATAAAGCCACACAGTAAATCAACTCTTTGCTACTGAACTTCATGCTCCAGCTGCTCTTAGAAGCAGTCATTTAATGAAAACTTCTAAAAACTACTAAACACAGGGGGTAGTGAAGTTGGTAAAAATCACTTTGTATTAGCAGATTTTGGTATTCTTATCTTTTACTCTACTTTAATTCCAACAGTTTGGCTTAAGTGGACTTACCCAGGTGTGTCTATTTTCAGGCATGCTGTTTTCAGGTTGGCCAAAGCCACAGCATAACCATCTTAAGCCTTACTGAATTCAACTTTCACACAAAAAAATATAAAAATACAGGGTAAAACTACAGCAGATGCAGTGTGGCAACTACCTAACTGAAAGCATAAGAAGGGAGCAGAGTATGCTGGGTATCTGAGAGCACAGGAGATTTATTCCTCAATTTTTGTTTGCAACTGGTGGGGTAGACTATCCCTACCTTTAAAGGTTGCACCACTTGTTCACACTTTCCTTGGAAAGGTAAAAATTTTGGCTTACACTAGTTTATCCACATGTCCCATTTCCAGGGATTCCTATTATTAGGAGTAATATAATTGCTTGGAAGACTGTTTTCCCACATTTCAAGATTTTTTTTCTCCCTTCCTTATAAAAGGTGAGGCTCTAATATTAACATAGTAATACAACCCTAGTAACAGCAAACTAACTTCTCAAAGTCTTTATCTGCAGACTTCTTACAGTCTGGAAAGGTTTACAGACCACAAGCTGAAAAACAACAGTATGATCACACATCTTAATTCAAGTAATCTGTGCATTGCTCTGTTACATGTAATTTTCTAAACAGGACTTACAAGTAATGAGAAAATAAAGGCTCTCTTCAGTTTCAGCCTGTGCAGATACTATGCTGGAATTGAAGTCTAGAGATTATGATCTTAGTTGAAATACTGGAGATCTCAAGTCAACCTTCCACTATATCACCTGTAGTCTCAAGTGGTTTAAATGCAAGCTGAAAACAGCATGCATGAAAATAAGAACACCTGGGTAAGTCCACTTAAGCCAAACTGTATGTCTCAGAACAGCATGAACACACATAAGCCAGGGATATACTACTACCCAATTCCTATATTAGCCCTTGTCATAGTACAACCCCAGCTGGCAATTAAGCAGCACAGAGCTGTTCACTTACTCTCTGCCCCAAAGTGGGATGGGAAAGAAGATCAGAATGGTACAAATGAGAACACTCATGGGCTGAGATACAGAGTTTAACAGGTAAATCATCTGCTTTGCCTACACAGACCCATATAAGCTACTACGAAGAAATTTAACTCTATCCCTGCCAAAACCAGTATATAGTGTATCTTGGAAACCACATTTAGTCTTCCCACACTCGAAAGATTGGACTGAGGGCTTACTTTTACAATTAAGTTAGACTTTCACTACCCATTACTGATGAACAAGGATATATGTACTTACACTTGTTTCTACCCTAAAATGACCTTTTATTTCTTGTCTATTCATTAATTCATAATGATTGTGCCTCTTCAGCTGTGTGCTAAACTCATGCAGCCCACAGCTAGGAAGCCCAGCTTCACCAATCATTTAGGTAAACAAGCCCGTATTGCAAAATGTATAATCAAAAAGAAAAAAAAAAAAATAAAAAGAATTTGCTGTTAAACAACTAGAACATTCATTATTATTAGTCTTATGAATAGCGCTCTGCCCAGGTAAAATGTATACAACCGTGGTGAACTCTGAGATTAGCAATACATATTCTAATGCATTATGACACATGAAGTCATCATGTATCATATTCTCTCATAATCTAGACTTTGTTCAACATTGAGGGTTCCTTAGTATTTAAAAAGGATGATCTCTGCACCATGTTTTGAACTATTCCTTTAGACTTTACATACATGTGCAGTTGACCCCTTCCACTGAAGACACTTGAGAAGACAATCTAG
This sequence comes from Nestor notabilis, assembly GCF_000696875.1. NCBI lineage: Eukaryota > Metazoa > Chordata > Aves > Psittaciformes > Psittacidae > Nestor > Nestor notabilis. The sequence goes on from NW_009911732.1 coordinate 25,983, forward strand.
AGATCCAGGACTCCCAAAAAGAACACCATTTGGTTTCAAATTTTTGTTTAGTTTTATCTTACACCAAGCAAAAGAAGCACAAATCATTTTCTCAATACATGACATATAACAAGATCCCTCCTGCACAACAGCAGAGAAGCAAGGTGAATCCTTTACCTGTGCAGCCCAAATGTTGTCCAGATCCTGCAAAGTGAGGGCTTTCTCTTTGATGACAAAACGGAGGATTTTCTCTAACTTCTCTACATATTGAGGTTGATGAAGACTATCTCTCAACACAATTGATAAAATATTATTCTGCTGGATCCATTCCTGAATATAAAAAAAAAAAAAAAAAAGTAGTGCCATCTCAAATTACAGAAGTGTTGTCACTGCTATTTACGCTAAAAAGCAAAATGTCAATCTGTTACAGGTTTTATATCCGATATCCTAATTGAGAGAAGTGAGAAAGATGCAGCACAAGAGGAAGGTATCTATTTAATTTATATTTCACCTTAAAAAAACACCAGCACTTTAAATAATCCAATATGCTAGTCATTGTGATATCTTAACGGGCAGTATTTTTTCAGGCATATTAAAATCATGAACTGAAAGCACAAAAATGTTCGAACAACATCAAACTTAAAAAGCCAGTGGAAAGAACATTTAACTCTCCTATTCAAAGAATAAAACATTTTTTTCTTCCAGTTCACAACCATTAAGTATCAAACCGAAATTGTTTAAGTCACTTCTAGCTTTACTGGTACGCCTACAGCCTATCACATAAAAACGGCATAAGCAAGGACTGAAATACGAAAGGGTTATATTATCCAAGTACTACCACTTACAGTTTTTTTTAAAAATGCTTCCAACTAATTAGAGGCACATATTCAAGCCATAATTAACTAGATGCAATTTTTTCAGTGGTGTCATTGACACAGTCTATTAATGTCACGTATTTTTTTATTCCGACTGAAGCAAAGCAGTGTGTGCTTTGAGCACTAAAAAAGAAAACCAAATGTGCACAGTATCATACCTTCCAACAGAGTCCTTGATTACAGACTTAAAATATTCCAGCTAGTCTCATGAAACACCAAAATCTAAAAGTTTTCGTTTAAGGAGAGAGGTCTTGTCTGAGATGCAAAACTATAAGGAGTATATAAAAAAGAGACCTATTTCCTCCTATTGCTTCAAAAAGTCAAACTGCAGTTACTCTCTTCTGTCAGCGAACCTTTTGCAGATCACAAACCTCACATTGGGTAGCCAGTCACAAAGATGGGACAGAATAGTGCAAAAATCACTTAACATAATTAAAATTCACAAAGATGAAAACTGGGCATTCTTTAACGTCATAAATGCTCCTTTTAATAGTTCCCTACGTATGCACTCAAGCACGTAGTAGTATCATAGAATGGTGAGAGCTGGAAAGGACCTTAAGATCACCTAGTTCCTACTCTCCTGCCATGGGCATGGATGCCTCACACTAGACCAGGTTGCCCAAGGCCCTGTCCAAACTGACCTTGAACACTGCCAAGGATGGAGCATTTACCACTTCTCTGGGCAACCTGTTCCAGTGCCTCACCACCCTCACAGTAAGAATCTTCTTCCTTATATCTAACCTGAACTTCCCCCGCGTAAGCTTAAACCCATTTCCCCTTCTCCTGTCACTGACGAAGAGTCCCTCTCTGGCATTCTTGTAGGCCTCCTTCAGATACTGGAAGGCTGCTATGAGGTCTCCACGCAGACTTCTCTTCTCCAGGCCGAGCAGCCCCAACTTTCTCAGCCTGTCTTCATACAGGAGGTGCTCCAGCCCCCTTATCATCCTCATGGCTCTCCTCTGGACTTGCTCCAACAGCTCCATGCCCTCTTTATGTTAAGGAAACCAGAACTGTACGAAAGACTACAAGTGGGGGACTCACAAGAGCAGAGCGGATGGCTAAAATCACTATTCAAAGTATGTAAATATTAAATAAAATGAAAATGCGGTAACTAGAACTTTCTGTACCAAAGAATCCGTCTTTTTAAATGTGAAAAGCAGAGTAGTCACTTAAGAACTCTACTAATAAAAAAATCACCTGAAGCACAAACCCTAGACTACATCCTTATTTAAATGAACATTCTGGTATTTAGGTACAGTGGCACTAAAGTTTCAAATGAATCACACCTGTTTTATCTAGGTTTGGTGGTGTTTTGGGGGGTAGAGTGGGAGGGAACACTGTACAAAAACCTAGCTCTTAAGGATTCCTTTTTAAAGAATCACTTGAGCAGAACTGAAAATAATTCTAAACTGCAGCTTTGAAACAAATACAGACTGATTTCCCCCCCTCCAGAAAGACTATTATTAAAATGACTTATTACCATGACATGATACCTACTGTTTATAACACTAGATATGAAAATAGCAGTGCATGCAACATGTGTAATATATAACTCCTCCTACAATTAAAGTAATAAGAAGGAAGAAAATGTAGTCAATGCATTTCAGTGAAGAGGAGAACTTACTGCCATTCTTTCAGCTGTAAGCCATTCTTCCTCTTCAGGATTACCATGTCGATGAGTATAATATGACACACTGGATATTACCTTGTTAACTTCATTTAGTGCATTCATTTTACCATTGAAAGAAGAAATTTGTAACAACCTGTAAGAGAAATTAAATGTGAGAAGTGTGCAAAACTATGTCAGCAGTAGCATATCCCATTAGGTGTATCTTACCTAAGTATCATTTTTAACCTAAATATTTCTAAGTTTTTTACAGTTTCTTCTTGTCCAGGTACTCTTGAAGCTAAGTTCTTTAGAGATTTGATTATCATTGACAGAGCGTCATTTTTGGCTTCATTCTTTGCTTCTTTTTTCAGTTCATCATCTGTTAAATTTTCTAAAAATTGTGGAACCATTTCTATAATTGGAAGGAAGTATTTCTTCACTGTATGTAATGTTAGAAATTCATAACATTGTCCAAATGGCCTAAAAAGAAAGAAAAAAAGGGATCAAAGTGCCATAACCAGTAGTTGTGTAATATTATGATAGTAAGCAGCAATTAATTCAAGAATCTCAAGAATATTTACAAGCACATGAAACACTGAAGGTAAACGTGCTAAAACTAATTAAGATACGAGTGAGAGGAATCGCCTCAAGAGAAAACTAAGCTTTGCACTCACATATTTTATACTTAGTCCAACCTTTCCAAAAATATAAATTATTAAGAAAAAAAACTTACTTGATGAGAGCTGCAATTATCTGAACATTCAATGCTGATCCACTCATGAAGCGATCATGCAAAATCTGAAATCCATTTAATGTGCCAAACTTGTTGATAAGATCTACTAGCCAACCCTGCAATATAATAAACAGTTATTTTCTGACATCCACAAATTACCATCCAGAAATAATTTCAAGTACCTGTTAGTAACAATGTTTGCCTTAAAATAAGTCTTTACACAAGTAACTGTTAGAACGTAACAGAACTGACAGTGGGCTTGCCTTTACAGTTTAAATATTCAGTTTCAAAGAAATGCTAAGAAATAAGCAACAAGATCTTTCCAGTTATCATGTCAAAGAACAGATGCTGTATATTAGTTATATGCATATTAGTTATTCAGAGAAATTTATCAAATATATAGAAATAAAAATTATTATACTTCAGGTTCAGCTTTGGCTGCTAAGTTACTACAGAAAACATGATGATTCTGATGTGGTGGGTTTTTTTCCTGGTCCTGGATGTGATAATGCTGCATATAAAAGCAGTAAGAAAGCAAACCAACATTCTTCTAAACACAGTTAATAATGCAAGGAAGTCCAAGGACACTGGAGTTCTTTATCTTTGGTTCTCACGTACTGATAGCTAAGCAGTTCTACTAAAAAGAAGGGGGCGAGGGGGGGGGGGGAAGATGGCAAAAAAAAAAAAAAAAAAAAAAAAAAGATAGGAACAATAATATAATTCGGTTAGGTCCTGAAGTTGAAGTTGTACCAATACCATTTGGGCACAATTCTGAAAAATTCAGACCCAAGAACCACAACAGATTACTAATCTGCACTGGTAGTTCAAAAAACCCAAATCAAATAAACCCCACCAAATCCAAGACAAAATAGCCCAAACCCCCAAACCATGCTGACGGTAACATCCCATGCCCAATTAAAAACGTTTCTCCCATCACTGGGAACTATAAGAAATGGGAGAGAAAATTCCTCCTTTATCACATAATCTCTTCCTCAAAATGTCACCTACAAAATCATTCTAAGTGAGAAGGTAAATCCATCAACTGGCAAATACAAGCAAGCCAATTAGCACAGTAGGAACAGCATTCTAATAGAATTGTGCCAGCTTACCACAGAAACACATGACAGTTTGATAGTGGACCAAAGACTGAACGGGTTAGAAGGAGAAATGTACATTAAATCATTACTGGTTAAGAGTCAAAAGCAGCAGAATGTCTTAGTGATATAATGAAAGGGTTTTTTTTTCCCCCTCCTCTAAAAACACTTCTCTATAGCTACTGTGTAATTAACTAACGCTGCATAAAACATAGGTCTGAAAATGGTCTCACACCTTTGGTGATCGTGGGTCAGGAGGACGGGCATAAAGTTCATCTTCAGCGAGCTGGACTCCTGCAGGAACTGTTTCTGAGGGACGAGTACCATTGTATAGATGGAATTTGCAGTGAGGATTTAAGGCCATGGCAAGAAGTTCAAGAAGGGGAAACCAATCCTGGGACAGCTTGGCCACACATAGTTCCACTAGTCGATGAGTGTTGTTAATAATACATCTCTATTAAGAAAAAAACAACAACCAAGAATGCGGTGACTGTACAATAAGTATGAACTAGAAACTCTGAACCATTTGTATTCAGTATGCAGAGCTGCTTAAGAGTTTTTACAGCACTGTATTTTAATTCACACTTCTCCCAGTAAAGGCTTTAAACAAGCTTTAAACAATCTGTGTTCAGCAAAAATTAAATTTAGGAAAAAGACAAGTATTTTTGGTGGAGACATTCATGAATCACCACTGAACTATTAACTTCTCCTTCTTTCACCTACTTCTCTCCAGATACTGATTTTCTTATGAAGAACTTTACAGTTTCTCACTTGGCACTAGACTAGCTGTCCTACAGGTAGTTTTTGTATTCAAGCAGCTGTTACAAACATTCAGAAGTTAGCAGATTGCTAAAAGCTTTTACTAAAAAAGCAAGTTTTCATGTCCTAGCATGTCCTAGCATGGACATAAAGGTAACGAGGTTTCTAGACATCTGGCCAAAGACAGCCTGCCTAACAAGAGCTGCATTACTGAACATACAAAGTTCTGGTCCTCCCCAGACCACCTCTGATGTTTCATTTCCTTCCAAAACACTAGAGGCAATAAGGTGAAACAACAATAGAAGGATGACTTCCCTACCACCCACCCAGAGCCATGTGTACAAGAGTTCTCCCAGTTCTCTGGTAAGATGAGTTTCAAAAATGGGATTCAGTCTCTGCAGCCTCCTCATAGTTACAAAAGCAGTCTCCTTCCTCATTTAACTTACTATGCTTCTCAGAAACACAACTTGAAAAACTCACATGGATCTCAAACTTCCAGCCACTCACTGCCTCATCTGTAAGGATTTTTGTGAAAGATATTGTCAACCCATCTCGAAAAAATCGCTGGCATGCTTCACTTTTGACATCAAGGCCTATATTAAAATAGGAAAGAGAAAAACAAACTATTAGATATGCAATTTCATTAGCTGATAAATGAACTTTTAAATACTGCAGTGATTTGGTGTGCTGGCTTGGGCTGGGATACAGTTAATTTTCCACACAGTAGCTGGTATGAGGCCATGTTTTGGATTTGTGCTGGAAACAGTGTTGATAACACAGGGATGCTTTTGTTATCGCTGAGCAGTGCTTATGCAGAGCCAAGGCCTCTTCTGCTCCTCACACCACCCCATCAGTGAGAAGGCTGGGGGTGCACAAGGAGTTGGGAGGGGACACAGCTGGGACAAACCGTGTTTGTCCAACTGACCAGAGAGGTATCCCATAACATATGGAGTCATGCTCAGCATATAAAGCTGCGGGAAGAAAAGAGGGGAGGGTTGTTTAAAGTGATGGCATTTGTCTTCCCAGCTAACCATTATGTGTGATGGAACCCTGCTTCCCTAGAGATGGCCTGTCCATGGGATGTGGTGAATGAAGTCCTCGTTCTGCTTTGCTTGTGTGTGTAGCTTTTGCTTTACCTTTTTGTCTTTATCTCAACCCACATGTTTTTTCATTTTTACCCTTCCAATTCTCTTCCAAATCCCACTGGAGGAGTGGCTCTGTGGTGCTTAGTTTCTAGCTGGGGTCAAACAACAACATCTGGACTTCAAAGGTTTGGTGTTTACAGTTTCAGAATTATTTTTAAAAAGAGAAGCCTAGGATGAAGACAAACTTAACGTACTCTTGAATGGACAAAAACCTGACGGATTAATGCTCTAGTAAAGCCACTTCCTTGCACTCCTTTAGATAATTTTAAAATTACTTTTAAAACATGTTACATGGTTGAGAGAAAAGCTGAAGAAATGGATTATGCAGTGAGAAAAAGAAGTGAACAGGAAAGGAAAAGGTGATGTACAACATAAAGTATATGGGAGCTCCAATTAGCAGACTGAAGAAAGAACAGATTTCTGTACCTGTGCTTAAAAGTGGTCAATTTGCTAGATAATACACTCTGCATGGTTTAACCCTGCCTCAAGAGCAGAAACATTCTGGGTCCATAAAACTTGTCAGTCCAGATGAAAATGTTTATGAACAAACCCCGATGCACCTGAGGGGTATTCCACAGTATATGGCTGTAACACCAAGACCCCATGCAAAATCACCCAGCTCCTCTTCTCCACGACTTTGGATTACACAGCTTCATAGCTGCAACCCCAGAGCTGAGCTGGCTCCACACTGATAATAGCGCTGTGCCAGTGATGCTCCCCCCACCAAAGACCTGGAGCCTCAGTAAGGACAATGCAGAAACCTTACGGTGGGTTGGAAAGGGCTGGCTCAGACCCTGTAGAACTGACAGTGACCTGGAGCTAATATGCTCCGAGGTAACCCACACTTGCCCATGGGCACAGTAGTTACACATGGCACTCACAGATTCTAGCAGGCTTTCTATAACTCTTATTCGTCAAATCATCAGGAGCGTAATAGTCCTACATCAACACATTGCATTGACCCTCCTGTAGTTAATTCCACTGTATTGATTATAGCCCAAATACCTTGGCTAAGGAACTTCGGAACATGAGGACAAATATGCTGTCCTTGCATTAGATAGATGGCAAAACCCAACCATTTCAAGAAAATGCAGAAGATACCATTTCAGTAAGAAACTCAAGAGTGGTCCCACAGAAATGCAGATGGATCATCCAGAGAGACAGTCTTTAAAGGATACTGGAAACAACTCCCATTATTGGGCTGCCTAGCTTCTGGAAGCACATGTGCTCATGCACACCAACTTTTTGTGGGGTTTTTTTGTTTGGTTTTTTTTTTTTGGTTGTTTTTTTTTTTTTAAGATTCTAGGGCCTGCCTCTTTCCCACTCCATAAGCCTTTGTAATTCATCAAAAATAAAGACTTGGGATCAAAGCTGATCAACGGTTTGGGCTGGAAGGGACCTTAAAGATCAGTCACTTCCAAGCCCCCTGTCGTGGGCAAGGACACCTTCCACTAGACCAAATTGCTTAAAGCCCCGTCCCACCTGGCCTTGAACACTGCCAGGGATGAGGCAGCCACAGCTTCTCTGGGCAACCTGTGCCAGCGTCTCACCATCTCACACTGAAGAGCTTCTTCCTAATAGCTAACCTAGACGTACTCTCTTTCAGTTTAAAGCCATTCCCCCTTGTCCTGTCACTACATGCCCTTGTAAAAAGTCTCTCTCCAGACTTCTTATAGGCCCCCTTTACGTACTGGGAGGCCTCCCTGGAGCCTTCTCTTTTCGAGGCTGAACAAGACCAAGTCTCTCAGCCTGCCTCCATAGGAGAGGGGCTCCAGCCCTCTGAGCATCTTCGTGTCCTTCCTCTAGACTCGCTTAAGCAGGTCCATGTCCCTCTTGTCTTGGGTGCCCCAGAACTGAACACTACAGGTGGGGTCTCACGAGAACAGAGTGGAGGGGCAGGATCACCTCCTTCAACCTGCTAGTCATGCTTCTTTTGATGCGGCCCAGGATACAGTTGGCTTTCTGGGCTGCAAGTGCACACTGAAGCTGGCTCATGTTCAGTTTCTTGATCAACACACCAAGTCCTTCTCCACAGGGCTGCTCTCAATCCATCCTCTGCATAGCCTGTAGTTGTGGTTGGCACTGTTGCACAGTGAAATCTCATTTCAGTTTAAATAAGCTACAAATTGTAAACATTGCCTTGCACCTTGCTTGCATGTATGTCACACTGAAAAGTTTCAGCAGCATGTTAAAAATTGAATGAAAACATTAGAAGCAGTAATATCCATACTAAAGGTGGAGTAATGCAGAGCTGTTGAGGGAATTTTGAAAGAAAGAGCAGAGAATATTCTTGCCTATAAAAAAACCAAAACAAATAGCTTTTTTTTTTAACTTTTAAATTTATAGCATCCAACTCACTATAACATTTCTTTCTGGAGCAAATCCCATTACTCAAAACAAGTCATAGGTATTGTGGAATTATTGTCAATATAAACATCAGTCTTGCTATTAAACATTATTTTTCAAGTAGGTTTTCTTCTATTAGCAAGTAACTCCAGACTATGATTTGATACTCTCATGACTTGCTTAATAAAGAATAATACATCTATGCCTACACATGAAAAGATAATCTTTCATAAATAAAGGCATCTGCCAGGAATAATGCAAGTCACAGTCTAGACAGGATTCATACTACTCTGTCAAATATGCTCTCTGCACTTGAAGGTGGTAATGATGACATTTAATTCTGATGAGTACTTTCAATTCAGTTATGTCCCTTTCAGTTTCAGTTGCTGAAAAGATTTATAGAAGATGCAAATACCACTTATTGTATAGACAGGGTCACAAACACAGCAGCTAACCCAAAGTCACCCCAGAATGCTGATGGCCATTGGCAATGGGAGGAATAAAAGCTACTTAAGAACCCCAAACACTCGAAAATTGTGCTTGAGAAAAGCTTTTTTTAGGTTTTGTTGCTTCATAATCCAGATGAGTTAAACTGCAGTATAAAACTTCAGTAATTCAACAGCTAGTTATTTTTCTATTTCTCCTTTAAATTCTTCCCTTGTGAAGCAGAACTCCTCAGATTAAGAAAAATGCCCATAGACAGGTAGCAAGGTGTCCAATTTTAGATCCTACTGAGCTAACAGAACATAAATTTTTTGATCTATTAACAAGAGAATCACTTATATTACATGTACATAAACAACTCTGAAACAGTGTCTGCCAAGTTTTGAGCTACCAAAACGGTGTCAGTTACCCAGTTGAGGACCCTTATAATTTTCTTTGAGCACTGAAAGTTATTTAAAAAAGAACCGTCTTTTCAAATAGAAAACCTTAGGCCACTGTGGAAGAGGATCAGGTTCAAGATCATCTTGGAACCTGAATGTGCTCAAGTCCATGGGACCTGATGAAATCCATACGCGGGTCCTAAAGGAGCTTGTAAAATGAAGTTGCTAAGCCACTGTACATCATATTTGAAAAATCATGGCAGTCAGGTGAAGTTCCTGACGACTGGAAAAAGGGAAATACAACCCCCATTTTCAAGAAGGGGAAAATGGAACACCCAGGGAACTACAGACCAGTCAGTCTCACCTCTGTGCCTGGCAGGATCTTGGAGCAGATTCTCCTGGAAAGAATGCTGAGGTACACGGAAAACAACAACATGGTTGGTGACAGCCAACATGACTTCACCAAGGGCAAATCCTACCTGACCAATCTGGTGGCTTTCTATGACGGGGCTACAGAACTGATGGATAGAGGCAGAGCAGTTGACATCATCTACCTGGACTTGTGCAAAGCGTTCGACAGTGTCCCACACAACATCCTTTTCTCTAAACTGGAATCAATTTGATGGATGGACACTTGGTGGATACAGAATTGGCTGGATAGCCACATGCAAAGAGTTGTGGTCAACAGCTTAATGTCCAATTGGAGACCAGTAATGAGTGGTATGTCCCAGGGACTGATGTTGGGACCGATCTTGCTTGGTATCTTTGCAGGCGACACGGACAGTGGGACTGAGTGCACCCTCAGCAAGTTTGCTGACGACACCAAGCTGTGTGGCTCGGTTGATACGCTGGAGGGAAGGGATGCCATCCAGAGGGACCTGGACACGCTTGTGAGGTGGGCCAATGCCAACCTCATGAAGTTTAACCAAGCCAAGTGCAAAGTCCTACACCTGGGTCGGGGCAATCCCAGGCACAGCTACAGGTTAGGCGGAGAAGAGATTCAAAGCAGCCCTGTGGAGAAGGACTTGGGGTGTTGGTTGATGAGAAGCTTGACATGAGCCAGCTTCAGTGTGCGCTTGCAGCCCAGAAACCAACAGTATCCTGGGCTGCATCAAAAGAAGCATGACCAGCAGGTCGAAGGAGGTGATCCTGCCCCTCTACTCTGCTCTTGTGAGACCTCACTTGGAGTATTGTGTCCAGTTCTGGTGTCCTCAACATAAAAAGGACATGGAGCTGCTGGAGCAAGTTCAGAGGAGGGCCACGAAGAAGGTAAGGGAGCTGGAGCACCTCCTGTATGAAGACAGGCTGAGAAAGTTGGGGCTGGTCCGCCTGGAAGAGAGAAGCTCTGTGGAGACCTCATAGCAGCCTCCCAGTATCTGAAGGGGGCCTACAAGAATGCCAGAAGGCACCTTTAATCAGGGACTGCAGAGACAGAACAATGGGTTCAAACTTACACAGAAGTTCAGGTTAGATATTAGTTAAGAAGTTCTTTACAGTGAGGGTGGTGAGGCACTGGAACAGGTTGCCCAAGGAATTTGTGAAAGCTTCATCCCTGGCAGTGTTCAAGGCCAGGCTGGACAGAGCCTTGGCAACATGCTGTGTGAAGCATCCCTGCCCATGGCAGGGAGGTTGGAACTAGATGATCTTAAGGTCCTTTCCAACCCAAACCATTCTAACTATTCTACAGTCTCAGCCATCACGTAACTTCAAGAAGCAAGGAAAAAAATAATCTATGATGTAACTGTAAAGGTAACACCTAACTGCTTTCTTTGTTTGCTCCTTAGCCAAGAATTGTTGCTTATATATACATACCGGAATTCATCTAGAGAGCAAGAGGAAAAGTAAGTACATAGCAATACAGAAGCCCTTTTCAAAATTAGACATCAACAACTTAATAGAAATCAAAGTGCATAAAGCATATGAATAGATTTCAAGAGGAAAAAAAAGCACTTTTTGTTTGGGAACTTTCAACTAAGTCTGATGCTTTGTCAAAGCACACTAATGTTAGAAGTAGCTGAAAATCTTGTTCTGTTCTTATTCCTTCATTCCATTGACAGTTTTTTGGGTTTTTTGTTTCACCTTTTTTTAAAAGAAGATGATGTAATAGCGGGCAGTACATACATCTTCTCTCTCACAAATCACAAGCAGAGAATTTTTTTACTGCACTGTTCCAACAGCCCAGACACATAGATGGCTGCATCCTTCTTCCACAAGTTGACATTTCTTTTGCTCCTGAACAGATGCACTCACTTGCAAATTCTACAGTCACCTTAGGACTCCTGCCAGACCTAGCTACATGCAAAGAAGCAAATTCTAAACACAACTACCAATAAATCAATGTTGGCAACATGATGTTATTACCCTATCATGGATCACAAGGATGTGATCCTAATTTTTTTTTTCTCCAGAGAGCACTCCAAAGCAAAAAAAGTCTTACAGAAAACATTCAAGATAATCCAGAATATTATGGCCACAATCAACTTTTTATTCTTAGAACTGCCTAAGAATAACCTTTATTAACAGGAAACTGAAGTTGTCCTGGTACAGCTATGCAAAAGTAACGAAAAGGTACTTTTGTATTTATATACAGGTACTACATACTTAAAACAAAACTACCTGGTAAGTGTAGATACCCTCTAAGAATATTTTGATCTGACTTCTGCTATTACTGAAATACTAGAGCAACAAATACTGACTGGAACAGGAGACCAAAGCAACTTCTCAGGAGAACAGAACTTTCCAGAACACATGACAAACTTGTCAATCTGACTAGTTTAGCAAACGCAAACACATACACAATACTGATATAGAACCCTCCTACTCCCAAGCAAGTCAGACACAGCAAGCAATACAGTAGAATTATTAGTCTAAGTCATGCTATTTAAAATTCTACCTTTTCTCTAATCTCAAAAATATGTGTGCAAAATTTGAACAAAAATTTATGGCAAGACACTTGGAAAACTAGATTAGTAACTTACTTTTAAAAACCTAGAATTCTTCGAGTTTTAGTATCTGTCATAAAGACCAAACCCACTAGGTCTAATATCAAAGAGAATACAGAAAACAGGTAGAACAGGAATGACAAGATTTTTATTGCTGTGAGCTTATTCAACTTCCCCACTCACGCTAAGGCACCTTATTTCTAACTACATTGATGGCTTTCTAATATTTCTGATCTGTGAAGGTTCTGCACACCACTCTGACACAAGATTCAGGACCAGGGCTGTAACAAATAATTAAGAATTTTTAAGCATCCTCCAGGGATTCAACAGAAAAGACTTTACACACTGGCCCAATAATCATCAATTGTCTTTTCAGCTTACCTTTTTTACTTAGTTCAATAGCAGCTTCTAGAAGAACTTCTAATTCCCCTTTCGGCAATACAGGAACCACCCATCGAGGCCTATATTCAAGAAGAAAACAGCCCCGTCATTAATGCTTTTAATACAGAGTAAGAAAATAAATTTTTAAAAGCCCTGATGACCTCTCCATTAAAAAAAAAAAAAAAAAGAAAAAGAGGGGGGGGTGCGGTGGGGGGTGAGGAGGGAACAAAAAACCTCCCCACAATAACAAACAACAACCCACCAAAGCCAAACCAAGCCAAAAAACCAATCCTCTGATTTAGGCCTCTTTTCTTTTTACAACTCTAACTCAATAAAAAAAGCATTTCAAGAAATCCAGTGAAACAAAGATGCAAGAACTCTGATTACACTATCAAGATACTTTGCACAAATAATCTACACCCTCTGAAAGAAAATGTGAAAATACCTGTTGATCATGTCATCCAATTTTGCCAGGTCTGTGTGTGGAAACGCAGGCTCCTCATCTTCAAGCTGGGGTGGAGCATCTGCTTGGCCCTGCTCATCAGGCGGGGTAGCTGGGGAGTTCTCATTGGAAGAATCAGGTGAAGAAGTCTAAAATTGGTATGGAAAATATTTTAAATACTGCCTTTTGGCATTTTTCCTTCACACTGTGTTTCAAAGAATCACTTGAAGTAAGTACCTGTCATCATAAAATATATAAAATCATTTGATTTCAGATTTAGTAACAAAATAGAGTATAAGACATGCTATTTGCTTTCTATCTTAAGAGTTTAAAAATTAAGCTACTTTTCCAGAAAGCGTGGGGTTTTTTTAACAGTCTTCTCTTTCAGCAGGCCACCTATCAGAAAGTGAAAATAAACCCGATATGGATGCACCAGTTTTCACAAATCTTTTCCAGAAAAAGTGACTATTTTTAGGTAGAAAGACTAACTTCAGCAACAGCACAGAAAACAACCATGAAGAACATTTTCATGAAGAAGTTTGCTAAAAATGAGTAACAGCAATTACAGCTGGTTACTCATCAACCCCCAAGAACATGATTAGTTAAAGCCCATTTTGATGGGCCATGCAAAATACAATGCATTCTATAGATACAGGCTTATCTGTATATAGAAACAGCATGAAATGACAAGAATAGATGCAAATCAGAACAGCAAGATTTAGGAGGACAAGCAAGGACCAAAACCTCAAGAATATTTTTCATATGTCACACCATGTCTGGTTGGCATGGAGTCAATTTTCTTCATTGCACCCTGTACAGTGCTGGGTTTTGAATTTGTGACCAAAACAGTACTGCTAACACATCAATGTTTTGTGTATTGCTGAGTGTAGTGGTTGCAAAGATTCAAGGCCTTGTGTTTTCTCACTTTGCCCCCCAGCAGTAAGTAGGCTGGAGGTGGCCAAGAGGCTGGGAGAGGATCCAGCAAGACAGCTGGCCTAAACTAACCAAAAACAATATTCCATATCATACGGCGTCACACTCAGCAATAAGACGGGGGGGCGGGGGGGAGGTTTTTTCCCAAGGTAGCTGTTGCTTGGGGACTAGCTGCTGCTTGGGGACTAGCTGCTGGTGAGTCACTGCATTTGCGTAACTTGGCTTTCCCCCTTACCCCTTCACTTATTAAACTGTCTTTATCTCAACCCATCTCACTTTTCCCTTCTGATTCTTCTCCCCCCCCACTGAGGTGGAGGGAGTAAGCGACAAGATGGAGACTTACCTGGCAGCCAGGGTCAACCCACCACAAGTGTTCCAAAGAAAATTAATTCTCAGGAAGTAACCACCACTAAACCTTATGGTACTAAACAACTGTCCCCTTCATACGGAACTAAATAACAAAATGCGGTTTTTCTTTCAAATGGGTTTGGTTGCACTGTTTAATAGCATCATTTCTGGTATTTTTTCATCAAGGAAAAAGAATCATAACATTATGATGTACTATTTGAAAGTTTTTGCTTGTCCTCTGAAATCAGGACAACCTGTTCAACAGAAACATTTTCAGGGAGTCTAGTAGAATGAACAGAAACCAAGATGAAGCTAGTCTTAAAGAGGTGATACCAACATATAAGCTGCTTTATCCAGAAAGTGGTTTTGCAGAACTGAGCATAAACTGAACTCGAAGAGTAGTTTTATCAATCTGTAGCAGATAATTCTACAACAGTTTTGAGGAAGCTGCTAATATTACTCCAAGAAAGGTTCTTATCCAAAGTATATATACCTTAAAAAGGAGCATCTTTTTACAATGCAGAGCTCCCCAACTGTATTTACTTTGGCAACAGTATTGCCTTCATCCCTCGGAATCTTTTTGTACTTCCAGACACACACAGAAATATCAAACTTAACTAGACATCTCTAGGAATATACAAACACCAACAATTCAGAAACACTATTCCTAAAGAACCCCTTTATTTTTAGACAACTTGTTAATATCATACCTGATTCTGCTGGAGGGGAGGCTGGGACTGTCCATCAGGAGCCTGGCCCTGGCTATCATTCCCTCCTACTGGAGAGCCACGAGTCGTGGCTGTCATACTCGACACAGGGCAGATCTTTGCAATTTTGTCTGCTTATGTAGTTGTTGTGAGAGAAGAAATTATAGTCCACTTAGTAAAGTTGAAGTACCAGCATATGCTTGCCTTAAAAAGCTCCAACTCAAGAACATGCCATCTTGCAGAGACCATTGCATAACCTAAAAGAGAAAAAAAAAGAAAAAGACAATATGCTATATTGACACATGCATATGAAAGTAACCCATACCTGGAAAAGAGCACTACAAAACCAAATACCACTGCTATAAAGAATCCTTTGTTTTAGATTCAGTATTTCTTTTTATTGAGAACAACTGACATGAGAAGGTAACATTTGAAGTATTTAAGATGATTTGAAATGTTCTAAGTAAAAATTACACTGATAATTACCTCTATCCCACTGAGAAACTGACACATATCCAAAACACAATTCACTGTCTCTGTTGTGTCTAAACTGCTACAGTAGATTTCCAAATTGAATTCAAGGTGCTGATCCAGGTCTATACAGAAATGATCTAGTTAAGAGCATGAACAGCCAAATTCATAATCTTTTCCAATAGTATTCTCTTGACACTGTCTAGCTGTAGATGCCTGAGAGGGAGTTAGAGATTGATTCTATCTCAGCCAAGACTAATAGAGGCCCTGCAGCCAAACTTCTCCTATTAGCATATCTGTTTTTACCCAGGGTATTTGACCTGTATTCCCTTCTTCCAGCACATGTCTGGGTTCACTGGCCTCTCAGGCCCACTACAGAGCCCATCACATCCACGCTAAGTACTTCAGTAGATTATATTAAGAAAATTCTGACATCAGGTTTACTTGTTGATCTTGTAACCATGATACACAAACAGTTCAGCAGTCAATATGTGTTTCAACTTCACTGTGTTATACACAGAAATAAAAAGTTGCATTACATTATAACAGCAATTCCACTCTATGCCACAGGGCACTGTGTAACCATGGAAGACAAAACATAAATTTTCCAGAGCAACTCAGATTTCCAAGCACCACATAAACACCAAGCTTTTTGAACTCAGGAAGTTAAAAAAACAGATACAGTGGTAGAAAGGACTGTACAAGCTTTCATCAAGATTCACCTGGCAGTGCCAAGTTTCTGATTCAATTAGCAAAAGCTTCAAATTAACAAGTTAGAGTGAAGTTTCTGCTGTACAACTATGCTTATTTTTAAATGTTTTATTATGACATCTCATTTCAAATTATCTTTCTTCTCCAAGACTTTAAAATCCTTTCCTAAATAGCACAGATTTGCAAGTCATTACATATACAATAAAAATTTTAACTGAATACACTATACCTCCTCTGCCCAGCCTCCAATACTAACAGCACCAACAAACTCAGATCTCCACTAAAACAATGCTCACGTTTGAACTAAACTCTATTCTTTGAATACAGTCAATTGTAATTCACTCCCACCCTTCAGAATTCATATTCACAGTCAGCCTCCTAAGTCCTGAACAAAGACATTATAAACTCAAACTTGGGGGGGGAGGGTGTGCAAAAAATATTAAAATAATGATTTTTAAGTGTAATTTTGAAAATGAACATATTTTAACTGGTGGCCTTTTTTAAATGCCCTGAGTATTTAATAGTTTTCTATTAATGTTTAGAAAGATCACTAGCCAGAAAGTATTAGCAAGATTAAGCTTCCTGCCTTACGCATATATACACACATAAACACACACACTGCAATCTTACTGCAGTTCAATGCAGTCAGTTCCCCTGCGCTAAACCAACAACACAATAAACCTTCCTTAATCACAGTCATTCTTCCTGAACAAGGAAATAATATAGCAAAGACACCAGAAAAGGGTGAAACTGCTCCTTTCAGTAGCAATCCTCGTCTAGGTTGGTTTTAACTGCAGAAAGAAGTGATCACTGGCAGTTACGGTTCCACAAAATCTTACATCAAGTGCAAGTGGCTTCAATTTCATCTCTTTCTTATTCTAATGCTTTTGGCTGAACTATCATGAAGTGAGCCAGTTCAGAGTGCTAAGAGAAACAACAACACAGAAAACTCCCAAACTTACAAAGACTGTTATGATTTTTCAGGTTTTTTTAATTACCTGAACTGGTGTACTACAAGGCAAGACAGTAATCATCCTAATGCCATCCAGGGAGCCAGGACAAAACCGCAGCTCTCCTGTTAGGCAGACTTACACTAGTGTGGATTTACCCTCAGATATTGTCTGTGTTTAGCTGAAGGGTCTGGGCAAAGCATGCTTGTAAATTTCTTTCTGCTCAACATGAGTAATGTAATTTAACTAGGACATACAAGAAAAATACTACTGAAATAACCAATTTATTCAATATCTTGTAAATTCACAGAGAAAAACAAAATCCATGTAACAAAAATATGCAAAATTTTGTAGACACTAGTAAATACAGAACATTTATGGGCCAACTTCTTAAGTGAGTTCAGTTGTCCCCTGTTGAATTTGTCTGATGTCTTCAGAGATACAAAGGTAACTTCAGGTTATGCTGCAGCTAACTAAAAACACACTAGTAAATGGTCTCACTGTTTCTTATAGTATCTATATATTCTGAATTGCAAAGATATCCTTTTCAGATATTTCCCTTCTAATTACAGAGTATACAAACATCCTTTTGTAAACACAAATTATAATCCAATTTATGGATTTTAAACAGTGTTAGAAGGGAGTAGTTCACCAGTCCTGTTTTCAGACACTGATTTAACCATTTATGTTTCAGAGAAAACATCGAAGTGCATGCCCATGGAAAACACACTACTGCTTTATTGTCTTTAGAACTGATTAACCACGAAATTTCAAACTCCCATCACTTCTCTAATTCAGACTATTCAACCTTTTAGTTAAAACTCACCGCAGCATAGTTTGGCTCCACTCAAGAATAGCCTTTATACCTGTTTAAACATTGATTATTTATAGGCAAATGTGTACTGATACAGAAACACCTTGTTTTTAAGCATACAGACAGGACAACTGTAACAATTCAAGCTGTGTGTATCCAGCTGAATTCTAATGGAGACTCTATATTAATTTTTATATATGGCTCATTTCTACTATATTTGATATTGCATTCAGCATGCTAAGTCATGTTAAAAAAAAAAAACAAATGAAACAAAAAACCAACAACCCTATCTTCTTTACCCAAAGCTTTGAATGGATGTTTTGATACAGTGTCAAGATGGAGACAGATGCCTATTACATGACAAACTAACTACTCCATTGTTCATCAAGCAATGTTATGAGGCTACAAAGACGGAGTCAAACGAATCCCACTGACATTTGCTTTCCATTACTAACCGAGCAAATTCCAATTTGCCATGCTTCTGCTATCTCCTTATGTCACCCTGATCTACCACTAAATTACAAGCGAAACTCAGCTTTTGCTTCACCTGGCTCCTTGTAACTTTAGTAACACCAGGAAAAAACAGCTATGGGTTTTTTGACTCTGCATGCTCCCCATTTAGAAGACAACACCCACTGCAAATAGCATTCCAACACCAGCACACCACACAGAGGACACTGGACATGGCACTGCCCTCTGGGAAGGGCCTCTCCTTCCAGGCTCAAGCATTTAGTATAGCTGTACATCTGAGCCTCATCTCAGCTTCCACTGCCAGCAACCTCCTATGTGGCAGAGTAGGTTAATTTTATTTGGGGAAGAAAAAAAAATCAAACACCCTTTCCAAAGCCAGGAAAAAAGCCCATCAGAAATAGGTTCCCAGGTAACTGCCAGGTAAGAAGCAAATACGTACATACTGCTCTGTTACAGGATTAACATGTAACAGCAAATACAGAGGATGGCATTTTAGCATATAATGATCAAGAGACTTTTCCAATACAGTTGACTTCTAGCACAGCTTTCATCTGAGTTTCTCAAAGTCATCTCCTCAAAAGTAAATTGAATACCCCAATACATACAGTCTTTCTCCTAAATTAGCTACTTATAATACCAAGTCTCAGAAAAAAGCAAATGCAAGACAACAGATGACAGCAGCAGACCTCAAAAGACGTATTCCTGTGCATTACCTAAGCCCTATGTAGGGACACAAAGCTATCTTTCCTTTATTTCAAGTTTTCTGGTTATATACAAGAGAGGGTATGTGCCACAAAATCTACTTTTAAGTGTAGTAACAATGTATGCCGGGATACTAGTCTACTCAACATGTAACAACAGAGCTTTCTAAAAATCATACAATGATGCTAGGAAAAAATAATTAATAAGCATTATTTACAGAAGAACATTCATATCATACTGGGATCTCACAGAAGATGTGCTTTTTCATAGTAAGTGCTGTACTGCAAAAAGGTTTAACTGCAGCAATACAAAATTTAGGTTGAAAGGTATCACAGGTCTGTTTCATATCAGATTCTGGGAACTGCCTTCTTAAAATCGTAATAAATACTGACTCATCACAATGGTTATGACTTGATTTTAGTTAAAAATTCTAGAGTTGGGAATCTAACCTTCTACCCTATTCCTTTATTTTAACCAAAACGCCTTCTCATCTAGAAATACCTCCCCCAAAACTGTAACACTGACCTAATTCAGTAGTTACATCTATGCACACCCCCACGCATTTATCACTTACTTTCTTCTCTGTGCCTTATGTCTTTCAGGAAGGGAAAATTATTTATATAATTGGAATAGAAAACTGGTGGTCTCAGTGATTTGCTCATTAACACTGACATGCACTAAAACTGAAATGTATTCAGAAACTTTGTCATTAAGCTACTATTCAGTAGAGCAAGAAGTGTCTAACTTTCAATGTTTAAAAAATACCTGATAAGCAGCAGTCAGAGAAAACGTTAGTTTAAAGTTTCAAAGACAATTAATCTAGATGCCTTCTAGTAAAGAAGTGAATGTACATGGTAATTAACTGCATCAGGCTCCAACAAATTATTTCAAAGCAAGAAATTTCTAAATGATACAGTAAAAGACAGATTCTGAGTAACTGTAATTGTCGCTGTTCTGACTGAACAGAACACTAAATCTGCTCTGACTGAAAAACAGGTTACTTCAAGTAGCCTTTGTGGTTTCTCTTTCCACATCACACATCTGAAGTTAAGACACTTGGCAGCATAAGTTTCTGAAGCACTAGGAACATCCTTGAAAACATACAACTTATTTGCCCATGCTGTCATATAACACAATAGAGGGATGTCCTGAGACAAGATGCTCCTACATCTACCATTCATGTGAAATTTACAGTACATTCTGTGCAGTAAAAGCACAGAAAGTGAACTTCCAAAAGAAAGCATCACCGCATATTGTCAGGTCAAGAGCAAAGCAGACAGACCACAACTATCAACTCCATAAATATGGTCTCAAAGGAGTCATCTGCATGCATTCATATCTTCAAGTACCAGCTACACAGCATTCTATGCTGAAGAGTCTGTAGAGAAATGCTGCAGAAAATGCTACTTTTATGCAGTGATGCTTCCTCCTCCTTGAGCAACAAACTATGAATATTAACTGCTTAGAGACTTACTCTCTCATTTCAAGGCAATCAATGAAGGTCAGCCCCTGAAAGGGAACTGGACAGCAGCAACAAGTGTCTTTCTCTAAAAGACATTCACTTGCCAATAACTGTCAAGGCATGTAATGGTTAGATGGTGTACCACTGGTTACTTAAGGTACATGATGCTTTTTCACAGATAATGTAACAAGAAGTCAGATCTTCAGATCATACACTTAGTTCTGGCTACCAAACAGGAAAGTCGACTGCAGTTCCTGTTTTAAAGGACAAGTGCTTTGCTCATATGACTGAGAAGAACATCAAAGATCCAGCACCAAGAAAGCAAGCAGTCAATGCCTTACATACAAAAGCAGCAGATGTTAAAGCAATTAATGGTGTTCCCTGCAGTGATCCGGGGCCTTGCGGCTATGCTTTTCCCTAGGCATACGTTTCAGGTCACTGTCATGGACAGAGCATTCAGCAAGACTGAGCCTCTCATCCAGTACGACTGGTCCTTCACTCCCAGGAACCTTCAGTGAGAGTCACATTGGCATGAAATTGTATCCTCAATGATATTCAATCTATCTCAATGACAGAAGGAGAAGGGACGTAGAATTTACAGCCCTTGCAATTCTATTAGTTAAATTCTTGTTTCCAAGTGATTAAGAAAATACATTCAAAACACTGGTAAGTAGCCAGATAATGTGAGGTTTTATGCTAAGAGATGAGAATTTTAGTCATGACAGTAAAAGAAACCAGGGTTTCCAAAACAAGAATGAAGTATCTGTATCAGAAATAGTGTGACCAGCAGGACCAGGAAAGTGACCATCCCCACTGGTGAGGCTGCACCTTTAATACTGTGTTCAGTTCTGGGCCCCTCAATGTAAGAGAGAGGTTGAGTTGCTGGAGCAGGTCCAGAGAAGGGCAACAAAGCTGGTGAAGGGTCTAGAGAATAAGTCTTATGAGGAACAGCTGAGGGAACTGGGTTGTTTCACCTGGAGACTAGAAGGTTCAGGGCGGGACCTTATCACTCTCTACAACTACCTGAAAGGAGGTTGCAGTGAGATAGGGGTTGGTCTCTTCTCCCAGGTAACAAGTGATAGGACAAGAGGAAATGGCCTCAAGGTGTTCCAGGCGAGGTTTAGGTTGGATACCAGGAAAAATTTCTTCACAGAGAAGGTAATCAGATATTGGAACAGGCTGCCCAAGGAAGCGGTGGAATCACTGTGTAGATGAGGCCCTCAGTGATACGGTTTAGTGGTGTTCTTGGCAGTCCTGGGGTAATGGATGGACTTTATTATCTTAGAAGTCTTTTCCCATCTAGTTGATTCTATGATTTCAAGTCAAGTGAATGGGGAAAAAGAAAAAAACAAAAAAAAAACCCCCACCAGTAAATGCATGCACTAAACCAAAAAAAGCAAACTCAGTAAGTAACTTCTATCTGGAAAATGCTGAAATCTATTTTAAAAATTGCTTGAATGTTTTGAACTATGACTTTCACTTACTATGCAGCCTTTTTCTTGAATTCACAATGAACATGCAAAGAAGCGGGCAAGACTTTCTTTCACCTTGAATTAAAAGAACAAGCTACAGCAGGAAACAACCTCAAAACTAAAACTTAAAAGAAAAAAATAATCAAATCTAAGAACTTTAGTATTCACATGTTTCAGAGATTCAATCTCATGCTACTAAGCAACACAATGCCATACTTTTTTCCAATTTTACTATAGTTCATTTATGCAGGAGGCTGCCACTCTGGAACCCAAAACCCGTGCTGTTGGCAATACAGCCAATAAGGACCTTGATATTGCAGGTCCAACTGCAACCTCAGTCCTTTACAGGCAGCCACAGAACACTAGAAGCAAGGATAACTCATGGTTTAATGTTTAAATTTAAATAATGTTCTAGATTAAAACAAATACACACATTTGCAGTTGACACTCCATCATCTGTGGAGTAATTATATTATGTCTACTTTTCACTATTTCAAGAAAATAGCATGTCTCAGGTTTGTACCGAAGACTGACTAAATGCTCTTGGTTCCTTATTTCTGATCATTAAATCTAGTTTGGCCAAGGCTATATCAAACACTTCAAGCTGTTCATCCATTTCTAAAATGGATGTAATACTTACACCTCTCCAAGCTGTATAGCAAAGTTCACTGTCCAGAACACTTTAAGAACCCTGTTTGTTCCTTAAAGCATTAATCCAAATGCTAATAATTGAAAGATGCGACATTACTAAGACTTTTTAAAAAGATTTATTCTTACTTCATTTTAAAAAGGGATAAGTAACTTTTAATGTTACTTCATGTTCAACTTGACTGCTTTGCCTTTTCTCCTACAAAGAGCATTACTGGATGATCAATAGTCAATGGGAAAAAAAAAAAATCAAAATACATTCTCAGTATTATGGGTAGCAAAAAAAATACAGGCTTAATTTCACCTCAATAATGAAGGCTTTCCTCAGCAAGACACAAATTTTTACAGCAAAGCACTAAGGAATAGAGGTAATTAAAAATATTCTGAGCACTGAGGTATCAGTGGCTTCCTACTAGCTGCTGAAGCACACTGTAAAAGTGGAATGAAAAGCTTTGAGAAGGTACAGAATGGGATGAATTATGAAGTCTGAAAGAGACAACAGATCGGACATCCAAGTTTACAGAATAGTACTCATTTTCTTTACATGAGAATGCGCTCAATACAGCCTACAATTCTTACCAGTTCATATTCTTCATATGAGCAGATGGACACAAACTATACTGCTGTACTGACATTCAAAGTTTTCTCTGTTTTTAATAACATCTAGCAGCGGTTCACTAAACAGCTAGACAATGATAGCAACAGGTTCAGTCTCCTGGTGGAGTAAGTCTTTAAAGCCGTTTCAGAGTAATGCAGGTAGAAAGCAACACCTCATTTTTCTTGCACTTAAAACAAAATTTAGTTTTGGACAAACATGTTGCAATATACTAACAAAACAGAATGATGTATCCCAAAGGAATATTTTTCTTCAGGCAATTAATTTAATACATGGTCTTGAAATTTATTCTAATTGATTATCCCCCTTTTTTTTTAAACTAATATGGATTTCCTCATATAGACATATGATTAACATTCATAATACACTAAAAATATCCAAGCAACCACCATACAAATCATTAAATAAATGTTAAACATCTTAGTCTCTTCTACCATGATATTAAAAAGTATTTCCACTCTGATTCTAAACACAAAAGATGCAAGAGTGTCATAACAAAAAAAAACGAGTTTTCAATATTTATAATGTAATACGCTAAAAAAAACCCCTTAAATATTTTAAGATGAGAAACCCAGAGAAGCTGCACTCAAGAGTTTTATGATATAATCAAGAATCCAGAGAAATCTACAGACATAACTTGTACAGGATATAGTCCAAAATAGCACAGAAAGGAAGCAGGGAGGAGTAGGGGGAATGGAGAGAAGAAATCAAACCATCATCTCTGGACAAAAACCTCTTTAGTGAAACTCATAGCCACTGCTGCAACTTCCTACAGTCATAACTAAGATTAAATGAATACTTTATCATAAATGTGAAAGATGTTACGAGATCACCTGAATTTCTGTACTGCAGTTTTTTTAAATACTTGTCTAATTAAATGGAAGTAAACAGGTGTAAAAAAAACCCCACGAACCTCCGCTGATCAAAACCAGAATTAACACAATTTTCCACAAACAGGACAACATTCCTAGCCAAACCCTTCACATATCAATTCTCAATCCCATACTACTCAATATTACCAATTACATAGACAAAACTACACAATTACTAACAAAATTTTGCACATGGCACACAAACCAGTGGGACGATAAACAATGAGAACATGTCACAGAGTAATCTAGACCATTTTATAAGCTTGGCACAACAAAATTTGCACTGACATAGCCAAGTGTCAGGTTATTCCCCCAGAAAAAAGGGACATACAGAAAGCTTTGTATGTATCGGGAAACATGACTAGAAGCACGGTTATTCTAGGAAATCAAGTGCATGTGAACACCCGAATGGCATGCTTGTAAGAATAAATCTAGAACTATTGTCTTTTTAACAGAGGCATGTAATTTTGGTCACAGAACTGATAAGAAACTTGTGAATTACAGCCTTTTACATCCAGAAAAAGTAAGTAGCAACAAAGATACCCTCCACACCAACTAGCTGCCCCGGTAAGATGAGAGTGCAACATGCTGAATCAAATACCCAAACCCATTACAAGACTGGCCACAGGACAGAATACCAGAGGCCATCTACTTCCAAAGCAGCCTAGTTCTGGCATTTCCGACTGCTATTTATCTTATTCCCTTGCAGTAAAGGAATAAAGATGTCCTTTTAAAAGCGCCATTTCTACTTTCTTCAACTTTGGGGCCTATCAAAGGAAAAAAGAACTGAGCAGCCAGTACTATACAAGCTGTATTTGTAACTGACGTTTTCAAAAAGCAGTAACTGCCAATGGCGCTCAGATACAAAACCTGAAAAAGCAGTGAGAACCTGCCTTTTCCATTCAGAAGAGGTACACAATTTTCTACACAACATAATATTTCCTTTTCAGTTCTGAAAGCCTGAAGTCATAAATATAGTAAGATACTATTTCATGCTGAGAACTTTTAATATGTAGACTTCCAAGAACAGAACCAATACACATAAAATGTGTGTTTTGCAAATCTTTGGCTAGTCAAGCAAGAAAACATTTCTTGGCTGTCTGAAATAGCACACAGAGCTAAGAAAACCAGCTGATACTACTACCAACTATATATAGCTATACTTTCAATTAAAAATAATATCCATACACAACAACTATCCTTAAACATAACTTTTAAAGTGTAAATGATAAAGATTAATATATTCAGTAACACTATTCTTCATACCAAGTGAGAAGGGAGGATGCTGAATGCATTCCCAGAACACCTGGTAACAATGAAGTAGTATTTCCATCTGTTGCAGTTCTCTCACTGAAAGGGGTTAGGAACTGTATCTTCCAACATACTGAGGGACTAAGTACCATAACATTGTTGTGGTTTTGCACTGGAAATTAAAGCAGACAGCAGATACAAAATGTAGACAAAATACACAACTAAATGGGAAGGAAGGTCTAGGTTTTTAGTAAGTTAGAAACAAAATCCATAATAGAAGGGTGTTAAAAAATTACTACCAGCTACACACAAGAAAGAATACCAGTAAGTCTTCAGCATTAAAAAACAAAGCCAAAAAAGCACTTCATCAGAAGGCTCTTAAAAGTTCAGTCACGCCAGAGAAAGATCAATAAACACCATTTTTACCAAAGCCTAGTTTTCTTGAAAGCAAGAACTCAGCAAGAAAGTCAACTCATACAACCCAAGTAGTATAACATCACCTTGTAGAAGCTAGTAAACAAATCACATCTGATTTCATTAACACATAACCTTTCATGTAACCCCACTAACATAAGAAAATGGTCTATTACATTTATGTCTTTGTGTTGAATACTACTTTTTAAAGTACTAAAGCAAATTAAAACAAGGCCAAAAATTTTGTTTGCAAAAAGCTGTCGCTTTTATTTCATTTTGAGACATGACTATCATCAATACTAAGCTTCGCAGCAGTTTAAGCCTACTTGATTTTTTTTGACCATCACATCATTTCACAGCAAAGAATGTTTTTTCCCCCCATTTTATTCAGATTTGCCATAAGAATTCTGTAATATTCACACGAGGATTGACAAAAATAAACTATTGACACATCTACAAAGACTTTTTTCCTCCAAACTGCAAACTCTAGGTTCCTTAACCACTTCAGAAGCTCCTTCAAAATTCCATCTTCTGGAATGGATATTCCTTTCTTCTTTCATGATCAAAGCTTTGAGTTTTGCACCCAATATTGTAAGGGTAGCTGTGAAACTTTGATACATATCAAGAACTTTGGTTCCATGACTTATGAAGAAAGTTATTATTTTATGTTGCATTAGATTCTGTAATTTCTCTCTAAATCAGATCCTAAGGTTAACGGCAGAAGAACAAGAGTTTTGTAAATTAAAAAAAACTTCCATAAAGTATCCCATTTCTCTTTGGGAGTTGGGCTCAAACCCTTAGTAATTATTAAGAACCTTTATCCTCCAGCTCTACTGACCTTTGCAACTTCCCTGGAAGCTTCTTTTGCTGCAGGGCTCAGAAAGAAATCTCAGATTCTGTCACAACAATTTTGTAGACAGGATTGATGAAGCTAAAATGATGAAGTATCCGCCGCCTCCTCTAATGAATAGAGTATTTAAATAGAATTATTTTTCAGCTGGAAGAGACCTACAATGATCATCTGGTCCAACTGCCTAAGGATTACAGAGAACATTAACTGCAGACAAAAATCTAAAAACTTAATGAAAAAAGTTTAAATCAAAATGCTCTCTTTGATCCACTACACTGGAGCAATTTAATACTACCCACTTCAATTCTTCCTGCAGAACAAAGCAAAAAAGGAAGTTAACACTCCAACGTTCCATCCTTGGAAGATCCCGTCAAACCATATAGATGTCCAAATTGTAACTTCTCACGTTCAGTGACATCCCTAGCCTTGTTTTCCCCCCGAGATACATAAGTACATCATGGCTTCTGTTACTTCTGATGAGGTTCATGGATGCTACCAAGCTAATGGTAGGTGCTGAATGGCTTTTGCTACCTTCATTCTTTCTCTAGTATCTAAAGGAGAGCATAACGACATCTTCCGGGTTCATTCCACTTGTGGCTTTAAAAACATGAAATTATTTATAGTTTACTGCACTTAAGGTTTTGCAACACTCAGCACTATAAATATTTGAAATATTGTCTAAATCCATTCAACCAATGAATTATGGATAGCACTATAATGTTATTTCTACATTTTCCTTGTGTGTTATTCTTTGTTAAATCATGCTTAGACACAGCACCTGATATATCAGTGGAGCATGCAGTACCCAATGCCACTACCATAATTATACTATAAAGCTTCTGTTAGAACAGTGAACTTTTAAAGTTAGCCTGCAAAAATTAGGCTAGCCCCTTCTGATACCCTTTATGTTTACTATGGAGAATTTAAGGCCTTCTCTAAACTATGTTAAACATTACACTAAACAAAATCATTACTTAACTATTTAATAATTATTAGTATTAGTCTATACTCCCAACTCCCTGTGACATTATCACACATTACAGAAGTTTTTTTAACACAACTTACTGCTTGGTTAGCTGCAAATAAATAAAGCATGGTACAGCATCTAACACAGATATTAAGTTGGAAGCATTTCACATTCTTGAAACATGACGAAAGTAACTTTGCGAAATTCCTAGATATTTTGAAGTGCTTTAAATTCAAATAATCTAAGCATTCCCATTACTGCACTAGCTTTAATTTTATCTTTTTTTTTTAACTCTGCTTTTCATGTAATGTTCAGTCAGAAAGCACAGAACTCAAACACTATCATCATCAAGCATAATTTAAAATGTCACAAATACAGACTAAAGTGATGTCAGCATTAAAATTCATGTTTCAATAAGCTTCTGCATAAGTGCCTAGCAAACTTCCACAAACTTCCAACTAGTTTTCAGTGTACCAACTGCCTAACTCAGCCTGGAGATTTTTGTAGAGTTCCATACTAGCTAACTGCAAGTAAACATTTTGTCATTTCCTGCTGCCTTACAACAATTTCAGTCAGAAGATACTTGCTCTGAAAACCAAGCTTGCACAAGCTCACCAGAGGTGTTACAAGCTGATAGCTAATTTTTTTTAAAAGACCGTCTGCCTTAAACATGCTCCATTCCAACTAAGCTCACACAAGCCATCTGCCTAAGCAGACTGAACGCTCAAGAAATCACTGAAAATTATCTATCTGCTCCAGAGAACTTGTGTGACGAGTCCCCTTAAAAATCCTGGTCTCTCTGCAGAGAAATAAGAAGTGGCAACAGGAACGGCAATTTTGTCTTCTGTCTTAATTGTCCTTCTGCCAACACAATGAAAGCTGTATGTAAATGCAAAAAGGTAAATAGCAGAGGAAATCGAATAGGAATAAGTAAGGAAGACCCTAGAAAGAAAGCAGACTTGGAAATAGGACAATTATTTCTACTACACTACTACTCCTCCCACAGAACCAAGAAGTGACTCCACTGTCCCAGAAACTCAGTACTCCTGTATCTACAAAACCTATCAAAAAGCATGTCATAACCTTCTTTATTAAAAAGCATAGGAGACAATGATCAAACTACCACATCCGAAGGACTGAGGATGGGTCTAAAAACTCTGCTGCAGCAATGTCTGAAATCAGAAAAAAAAAAAAAAAAAAAAAAAAATCAACCAACATTAAAAAACCACAACCTACCACACAAACCCCTTTGCTAAAGAGCACCTCCTTTCAGTATACAAAATAGACTATAAAAATACCACTTTTCAGCTGAATCCACCAATAGGCCAAGAGAGACAAGACTAACGTTGGAACTGTTCCTTTTAGGGACAGTGCTTAAACTAGAACAAAGTCACGGTGACAGAACACTCAGAATGTAGTTTTGCCATCACAGTGTGTACGTGGATCTTTTCTGCTTCCATTGTTGGAATGTCAGTGAGAAACAGCAACCTTATTCCCCAGCAAGAGTATTATACCCTTATAAATTTGGGGACAGAAGTTTCACTGTAGCTCTGCATGTGGACAAGCCTTAGCCAAAGGTATAGCTTCATGGTCTGTTTGAAACCAGGCCTCCACTGTCACAAGAAGAGAAGGAGGGCAGTCTTGCTCACTTTCATTCTAACCACCTTCTTACCACTAATATTAGCCATTGAGTCACCACATAGTTAGCGAGATCAAGAAGCCAATCTGGCTGAAAGGTAACTGGGGGAAAGGAATGAAAATCATTTTTGTTTTCAGTTGTATCACATGCCGTATGAACACCAACAATGGTACAAGAAACAGGAAGAATACATAACCATAGATAAAACCAACTGTTAGCACCAGTGCAAATATATAATGAAATACACCCTGAAAGAGGAGGAAAAAGGAAGGAAACAGAATATAGCCAATTATAGTTACATGGTACATATTTAGCTATAATAGCAACCAAGGTTCACATACATTAGAGCAGAGATGAGTCCTGACGACACAGAAGTGTCATAAAGACTGAAATCCTTCTCAAGCATAATGGATATCACAGGAAAGCTGTTTAACATATGATAAATACCAGGAATGTCAGTTCATGAACATCATAAGTTCTGACATGAAAGAAGTATTAAGCAGACAGAGCAAATAAGACTAACTGTGAGAAGTCCAAGAAAGCAAAAAAACTGTCTTTACCCTAGAAATTACGATAAAGCCACTGGAATACTTAAGTGATTACAGTAAATTGGGAAAATTAGTTTAGCAGTAACACTTGGAATAATCTGACCACAAGTACACAAATCAGTGACAAAGCTAAAGCAGGTAATGCAGATGACGTAAAATAAAGAAGCTGGAAAAAAATTTATTTCTGCTAACAAAAAAAACAAACAAACAAACAAAAAAAACCCAAAAAACAAACCACTAACAAAAAACAAACCACAAACAAAAAACAAAACCCAAAAACCCCAAAAAACAGGCCACGGTTACAAAACCATAAACAGGTAAACAGTACTGCTTGATTCAAATATCTGGAGATCCAGGTCAAAACACTGGAATTAGAGATCACACAGTATGAGTGCCTGAGTGCAACAGTTGTATCCACTGTAACAGTCAATGTCTTACTACTTGTCAGCAAGAGGAATTTTCACGTAACAAAATTTTGTGCCTGTGTGAGAGACAGAACCTGCTCTTTAAATTTGTCAAAGGCTCAATTTGTCATTTTTCTCCTACATAATTTGGGATTTTCAGAGTAATCTGGTTTCCACTCTAATTTCATTTCCATCAAATGAAAGCTCATTTCCATCAAACTAAGTCCCCTGGGTAAACAGTAATCAGCTGAGGCACCAGGAAGAAAAATAGTCCATACCTTATTTGTTGCAGAAGTTAAATGATGTTTTACAAGAAAAGAAACAGAACTGCGGAAGTCAAAGGGAAATCTGCAGGTTGTAAGGCAGCAATATAGGACCCCTGAGAAGCTAATTCTGTCTGTGTCTTGTTCATATAGAGTGCTGGAGAAATCACAGATTTCTCAGATTAACCTCTTCATCCTCCTCTCATTTTGCTGGTACCAAGATCAAGGTAAAACTGAGGAAGAGCGAGGGAGCACAAGAGCAACTTCAGTCAACATAAACTGTGTCTAACACCTTGAACATCTAATACAAATCCATTGAGAAGTTATGACAGGAGGTACTTTTGAAGTTTACAGCCTCTATGCCTCAATTCTTCATCAGTAAAACAAAAGAAAATACAAGCATTTTAATTTACAGAGTGGTGTGAGAAATAACGCATTAATGTTTGTGAAATGCACAAGCTGGGAGTGAAAAGCACCTCTCAAGTTTATTAACAGAGTAGCAATTCTACTCACTATGAGCTTTAGACTCATGTAACACATGGAGTTACAGCACAAATTCTAAAGATAAAATACTGAATGACAAGCCAATTTAATCCATCTTCTAGGCTGAATGAGTCAAGGATCCAATGAGAGGAAAAGTTCATAATTAAGGGGGGGAGGGGAAACCCCACTGGTTTAATGACAAGTTTCATTCTTGTATTTCCCCTTTTTCCACTTTCATGTAAACTTAGAGGAATCTTCTTAAGTTACCCAAGTGAAAATATCCCCCTTTAAATGGTAAGATGCTTTAATAGATCATGACTTGTGCATTTTTTTTCCACGGCTCTTCACATCGTTTGCTTTTCACTACACACAATTTTTAGTAACTTCACTGAGCTATCTGATAATTCAACTGAAAAACGAATAATGGAACCATTTTCAAGCTTTTAGTTCCACTGAGGAATCCACTCAAATACTACAAGCCTCACGTCCTGATGAAATAATATGTACTATTGGTACTAAAACTTTTCTCTTGCGTTTATCAAGCATCTGAGCAAAAATGAGGTACCTCAAACATGAACCTCATATTTACAAATTCAGAAAAAAACAAACCAACTGATCATATATACCCTGTGACAAGTTTCTGTCTGTAAAGACATATCCTTCCAGCAAGAAAGTCTTTCCACAGTATACACCTAACCTCACCAATTTTGGTGAAACAAAACTTGAGTTATTCAAAAGCATTAGCTATTCAGAAGTATGAGAGAGGGAAATAGAAGAAAGTCCAAAGGAAGATACCTGCTAAAACTAGCAGGCACTCTGAATTCACACATAACGTTTTCAAGGAAGAATGGCATGATAAATCACAGAATGAACTAAACAGAAGATACTCAGCAAGAAAAAAAAAAAAAAAAAAAATGTAAATGCACAAGCATTTCATCAGATCAATAAAATCACACCACAGCACTTCTTTAAAGCAGACTAACACCACCAGACCAAGAAGGCAAGTAGGAATGAACTGCAAATAATTAAACAAACAAAAAAAAAAACACCTCATTTCTTATTAAGAGAAAGTTTCTTAAAAATCCTGAATTATCTTAAGAGCTTGGAGCTTGTGAAAGAAGAAAAAAAACAAAAAAAAAAAAAAGGAGGTTATATTCTACAGAAAAGTACCCCCAAAATAATAATGTCTTCATAATTCCTATAGACGGAAAAAACATTGCAGATGAACTACTTAAACATCAACATTGTTGTTAAGATTTCTTCCTCCCTTCCCTCCTCTCCAGCACACAAATTCTGAGAACTTTAATTTGTCAAATGCACTAGAAAAGCTTATTATATTAAAAAGATATGGAATAAAGAATTCTAGTGGACAATTGCCATCTAGAAGTTAAATGACATACAATAATAAACTCAAATTAAAGCGAAATTTTGCTATTGGAATAATAAGTAGAACTAAAGGGTTAGTCTTCATTTTAAGTGTGAACTACTATGAAGAACCACAGTGGGTCATCAACACTGAAAAGCCCCGAACTATAGTTTACGTGTAGCACAGTCTAAGCACATACTTAAAAGCATGAAGCAGCTCTCACAGGAGAGATTCCGATTCTCTGCTTTGAACTGTTAGTTACTTGCTGCTGGTCTAGATAACATATTTAACTGCTAAATCTTCCTACTCACACCTAAGTAAATATAAGCATACAAACAAACAGCACACCAAGTATCAAGTACAATTTAAATCTTGGAAAAAGATGATCTTCTGAAGTACCAATTAAGGATCTATCAGCACAGTGCATGTGAATCTCCAAATCTAATTCTCATTTTGGCTACTGCTTGCCAGCAACAAAACTAAACTAGCAACATCATCATTCACAATCCTCATCCAGCTGCCCCCAGGCACCGTATTTGCTACTGGTTCTAAATATTCATTTCAGTATCAGGGAAATTATATGAAGAAAAAGAAAAATTAATGTCAGGATGCATTACCAAACCTTCCTTCATCTGGTGAAAAATATTAGGACACGGCAAAGAACTTAAAAACTTTGTCATACACCTGCTCCTCAGAGGCTGATACTGATCATATGGGGTTTTTCCATGGCTGAAGACACATAAGCTTACAGCAAGGTTTCACGACCACTAGCACAGCAAAGCAACACTACCTTTCTGCATCCACTGCCACTGACAATAATTAAGCTTTTCATTTCAGTATAAAGCTTTTCATTTTATATATGTATAAAAAAATTTAAAGGAAAAAAAAAAAAACACCTGTTTTCCCAATCCTGTAACATGGAAGTTAAAGAAATTAATGGTTTCTCAAATGCCATAAGGGGAATTCACGTTTCAAGTTACATCTTCACTAGGCACGTTACAAATTGTCAACCACAGCAACCTGACCAAACTGCCACAAGAAAAAGAACAGTAAAAATTTTCAGGCAATTTGGACATTATCTTCCTGTCTAATTACCAGAACTATCATGAAGAAACTCTGACACAGCAAGAGAGCTATAAACCACTTAAGAAATTTGACTTTGCTACCTCACCTAGGGAAAAAAAGTCAGTACATCAACTCAAAAAAATGTTCCATTGCATGAATATGTGCAATCCTGTCTCTGTGCGTGTGTTTATATATACACACAATTAAAAACAGTCAGAAAAAGCACCTGGGATTTTAAGGTCCCACTGTGATTAATAAAGACTGGTCAAGGCATATGGAGGGCTGTGCAAAACTGAAGTCTGAAACCGTAGAACAAGTCACTGGAGCTTCCACCTTCAAGGTGCAGAGAATTTATGTAACAATTTAAAGAAATAAAAGCAAATCTAAAGGATTCAGGAAAACGCATTAGAAGAGAACATCAGAAATACCCAGACAATTAACATTTTATTTCTAAATTAGAAGCATACGAAGTCTAATACATAATATAGTTTGAACTATAGTTTAAGCTTTTGGCTTATCAAAATTTTGGTCTTTCACCAACCTACTCACCTAAAAATTAAACAAAGCAGATCCACCTTTCTTATTTAACTTTCAAATTCATGGACTTGTTCTGTTGAAACTTCTTCAGAAACACACTGAAGTACTTCATTGCTAAGACAGCAGAAAAACTGAACACCAAAGATGGAAGGCTCATTGACTGGCATGACAGTAGATTTGACAATAATGTTCATTCTCATCTTGTATTAGAAAAGTAAGAATTTTTTCCTATCAATTTTCATTTCTGGACAAGAAAACTGAAATTCCACCCACGATTAATACAAACCTGTCACCACTATCCCACACCCCAGTGCTAGCAAGGACACTCCCCTCCAAAAAAAGCAGCCTGTCTGGTAACAGAGGGATCCTACATGGCACACATCACTATTATTTCTTTACTGAACAAGTTTCTAAACAATCTCCTTCTTCTTTCACCATTTCTGAGCATGATAGCTAAGACCACCCAAAAAACAAAACACTACCTTCTCCTCTTCCCACACCTAGTCCCGCTGAAGCTA
This sequence comes from Nestor notabilis, assembly GCF_000696875.1. Taxonomy (NCBI): domain Eukaryota; kingdom Metazoa; phylum Chordata; class Aves; order Psittaciformes; family Psittacidae; genus Nestor; species Nestor notabilis. The sequence goes on from NW_009911732.1 coordinate 60,594, forward strand.
GAGAAAAGGTTAAGCAGCACTGAAGTGACCTAAGGATTGAAGTCTATGGAATTTATAATGTACATTTTTGTGTCATTCCATGTTACCATTCAGGTGTTACAAAAAAAGTGTTACTTGTCTTAAACAAAGGCTCTTCTAGGCACAATTTCCTATTACTTGAGTTTTGGTTAGTTTACATGAAAGCTTAATGAAACGTTAGTCTTGAAATTCCCTCCACGTACTTCTCATTATTTTGAAGCACTCATTTGAACACTTCTGTTAAATAAAAATACTGGGAAAGTTTTTTACAGTTTATAGCAGGGAGGAGAAGAGGAAACAAGCAAACATTAAGGAGTCACATGTTTGTGTCTTCCTTCTACAAAAATAATTGGAAAAAAAGTTTCTTCTGTAATAGCTTTCCATTCAATAAAGTACATCTTAAGGGAATTCCACATTGCATCATTCCTTACTTACGAGTGAATTCATGGCTAAGCACTAACTACTAAACAATATGATTTGCTAAGATGCCCATGCAAAGATCTATATGCAAGAAAAACACATTTTTCTGTTGCCAGTTACATGTATAATTAAATCACAAAAAAGGGTTACATACTGGTTTTGTAAGCAGATCAAGGATGCTACAAATAAAAGTTTCCCTTGATAACTCCTGATAGCTATCCACTACTTTTAAAGCAGGCTTCATTTTATGTTCATGAAAAAAGTTGAATATACTAGCATTCAAAACATAACTAGATTTTAAATCTACATCCCATGGATCTCTTTTGAAGCTATACTAACACAAAGACGTTAAACAAAAGCAAGTAATCATTCTCACGGTTAATACTAACTAATCCTTTAAGAAAACCATACATCAGTAGTGTTTACATTAGAAAGCAGCCTGTGAACATACCTGTATCCAAATGGTGTTTATTCTCAGCATTTTAATTTTTATTTGAAAACGTATCGACAGCTGGCAACCAAAAAGCTTTGATATCAAGCAGACTGAATTCAACTGTCAAAATAAAATGAGTAACTAATGGCTTCTTATAAAATGAGGAGAGTATCAGAAAATTCATAACAGAAAACACAAAGGGAACCAGCTGTGCTGTTAAGCTCCTTTAAGGAGAAGGAAAAAAACAGCAAAAAGATTTTACATTAAGTCGCAAGTGGCCACTTTAAGACCTTATCTCTCTCACTCCTCTCCTCTGCTGTGGGGAAAGTTCTTAACAGCTCCCCCTGTAACCTTACCAACACTCAATATTTTAAATGGTTTTACCAAACCAGATCTACAGAAAGTGCTCAGAGCACCACTGGGCTCAAGTGGACACTGTAATGTCTCAAAAATGCATTAACTGACATTTTGAGGATGTCAAGTCACGACAGAATGGCTTTCTGCCACTGTCTATCTATTCAAGACTCTGAACAAGAAGATCTAAGTCAAAACACGGTTCTGTCATGAAGTACAGAGGAAACCTCTGTAAACAGTATTCTCAAATCATGCTACAACCTTAAGTGTAACAGAGACAGCCAATACAACTGTCTTAAAAAGATACCTCAACTCATTACAAAACTAATTCTTTGTAAGAGTGGGAGAACTTTAACATCACTGCCTTTTTCTAAGACACAAATCCAAAGTACCCCAAACATTACAGGTAGAATAAAATCAAGTCTTGCTGCACACAATCATATACTTATGAAAGACCCCCTTTGCAACCCTCACCTCTGCCATGGGAAGACTCTTTTAACAACCATTCTGCAATACAAAAGTTTACCAAACTGCTCTTCCTAAACATAACCAACTGCTTGGCAAGAGAGCTACGCAATTGACATTCATCACTACAAGACACTGCAGAGTTAAGAACCTTTTAAGAAAAACAGAACAAAAAGACTGTGGTATAGCAGGGCAGGTATAGTGGTACAGTACAGCTTAATTCTTCATTCTTTTCTTCATTAGGTTTGTGTCAAGGAGATAGTATGCATAACAAAGCTCAGTTATGTTACAAAAAAACCTATTCACATACCATAAACATCATGTATGACATAAGACAATGCTACAGCAAGTGCACACAGCACTGCTAGCTTTGCAAAGGCACGGCACTGCAACGAAGGATAGACATTATCAAGCTGTGTTCTCAAAACCTACCCTCGAGTACAGCTTGAGACTTTTAAAAAAGGGTGATATGGATAATAAAACTGGATGCAACTACAAAGAGTTGAGACATATCTATGTCACAAGAAAATCGTAAGAGACCAGGAACAAGAGAAACCACGTCCCCACGTTCAGATTAATATGAATGATAACATCCAGAAAACAATTTTCTAAAGGACACAAAAGCTTTCACATGTACAGCTTTTTAAGTGAACAGAAAAAACAGCAAAGTTTCTTACATCTTCAACCACCTGACATTGGTCTCTGCAAATGCTGGATAAGCAAGACCACTGATTCAATCAAACAATGTTTATGAGTACAAGAAAAAAAAAAAAGTTTAGTAGTTTGGGGGGGCTTTAGCTTGTTTAAAAAAAAAATAAATTAATAAATCATGCTTTAAGTGAAAAACAGTAAGGGACACTTGATTCATTTACTTCACAAATGAGGCTATCCTATTCAGGATGTTTTCAAAATATACCTACAGCTTTTAGATCTCTTAGGATATATAAAACAGTATTTCTGGGATAAATAAATGTATGTACGCATACACACACACTCAGAAAACTGGCTAACACAGAAGTGCTTGCCATTCAAATACCTGAAATAAGTTCTCAACTTATTTCTAAACCGGAGCAGGAAGGACAGAAATATTTCCATGGAACTTTATGTATCTTCAATACACACCTGGCAGAAACATAACTTTAAAGCCATTTAAAAGTAAGATTTTCAAACTAGTAAGTAACTGAATTCCTATCCATTTTTACCCAAAGTTGTATTCATACTGCAAAATCCTAAACTAATTTCAATTTTAAATGTAAGACGTCTTAGAACAAAGGGTACATGTCTTAGATGTCTTAGAAGACGTACCTTTACTTTCTTAAAAGTCTGATTTTTGTTGAATAGACACTAATCCACTATTTTTGTTTACCCCGAGTCTTGCTTGTAAGAATTCCAGAATATTAATAAAACGCATAAACCTAAAAGTGTGTGTTTAGAACAGAGTATCTGCAGTTGTCTATTTCTGAGTACAAATGCACCACAATGTGGGCAATGTTTATCTAAGTTTATGTAAGACAATATTCCACAAATACAGAAAAAGTAAACAGTTTTGCTGCCACTATCCTCATGATTACCACCTCCAGATGCAGTCTTCCTGTCATTTCAATGGGCAGAATTATTGCCACAAGGGCAAGTTCTTCAAGACGTGAAGCAGCAGCCTGGGAAGATTAAGACAGGAGCTACCCAAAAGAAGTTCCATTAAGAAAATCTACATGCAAGAAAAGTACAAAATGCACTGGAGAGAAAGAAAAAGTTGCTATGATACAATCTTACGCTTAGTTTTTAGATAGATTCCTCTCCCCATCTCCCCACCCCCCGAAAAACCCCCCATGCTGATACCTGAGTTTCTTCTTTACACTCAAAGCTACCACTAAGCATCACCGTTGACCAGGGTATTGCAACAGAATAATCCATACATGTATTTTTACATGCTTCCCCAGAATTCTTAGTATTAGCCACTGTACTTTGTTGGTTCAAAGAATAAACATTACTGCAACTGAAAGATCAAAAGCATTGTAAAAAAAAAAAAATCCAACAAAAAACAAACACCCCAACATGCTCATGTATGACTTAGGTTTTGCTGAAATAAACATGTTACTTGCTCAGGAACATTTACAGTGGGATGTTCTGCCAATACCTCAAAGTAAAACTGAAATATCTAGAATAAAGTTAGCTATCTACAGATTTTAGTCACCCCTAAATCCTTCTTACCAGAGAAACCCTTTCAATTCTATAGTCAATAAAGGCCAATCCTCCAAATACCCTTCCTAAACATAATAATTTTAATATCTATTTGTCAGGCATTTGAGAAGACTCATGAAAAAACACAGGTTACCTTAGTCCTTCTGTCACAACAAGTGTTGCCTCGAGTATACTTAATGCTGCACATTAACATCTAAATTCAACAACTTTTTAAGAATACAGGCCCCAGTTCTGCAACTAGGTCAGCAAAAGTGGGTCTTGTGCTAGCTATAGGCCTGTGACTTCAGAGGGTCTCCTCTGGGCTAATACAAATGTCCAGTGATTTGAATACAACTGCAGAACTGTGAATATAAATCAAGTTGTACAGACAACATAAAGACAGCCGAGACAGACACTGTATGTCTACAGTGTGCCAGGGAGTCCTTTGAACATTACAACAATTCTTTTCTGAAAGATTTTTCCCCCTGTACAGCTGTGTCTTGTGTGTTATTGTACATCTTCAAAATACTTAACTGGACTTCAATGGAGAAACCTGAAAATAAAATACGGCATCTTAAAAAGCACCTCAACGCTTTCAGATGTTTCTTTGAGTACAAAATCATCACTTAAGAACAAAATAATTTTCAAATGCTATTCTCTCTGGATATAAACAATGCCACACAAAGTGGGCTAGCACACACTAATAGCGATATCCAACATACAAAAAATCTCAACAACCCATCCAACTGCTGAAATCCTTCAGTGTTCTTGAGGACAGTTAAGAGAAAATAACCGTGGCCAACCTGCATGCAACTACTCCTCCCTCCCTGCCGCACACCTCGGACAAGAGGAGAGGGTTATATTGCCTAAAATAAATCGCAACACACAAGCCCCAAGACATAACTTCGAGAAGATACATCAGGGTGAACTAGAGGAAGAAGATGCAAAAAGCCACAAACGCTTTTTGTGCATCGAAATAGGGTTGCTGGAAGCCCAGACTAGAGGAGTGGCCTACGTGTTAATAATGTTTACAGCGGGCGTGAACGAGCTGGTGCTTTTCATTGAGACTGTAGGAAAAGCGCCTCGGCAAGGGCCTTATTTCCAGGCGTCGCCCAGGCCTACACGGCTCCAATCACTCCACCTCAGTAATGGCGTTCGGTGCGAAGGGAAGCGAGAATCAAGGGAAGCTAGAACCAAGGGAGGCAAAGCTCGGTGCAGTGCTGCGGGGAGCCACCGGGCCCTCCTCGCCCAGCAGCACCGGAGGGGGACGGCGGGAGGGGCCGCCCGGCGCCT